>NC_090884.1:62604214-62614214 GCF_036669925.1 Montipora capricornis
ATTTAAATGGGCCTTAATACCAACAAAATGGACTTTGCTGAGGAAAGTTGTGGGTTCTGAGTCTTTCTCCTTGGATTGACTTTTAGAGTCTAAAAATAACTGTGGAGAAAATGCCTCTTTTGTAATACAGTGTGTAACATCTGCAAATATCACGACTTTTAAGTTTTTGTTGATGAAGACGGCAAACCATAAGCCCCATCTGCCAATCCTTTTTTGTAAACTCTATGGCATGGGGCATTAGAGAAACAAGTTACTGTTTATAAATTGAGAGCATGTAGTCTGCCTGGTTGGATTACACCTGCTATATAGTTTAATTGAAGGGCTCTATAGAAAATGAGACTGAGAATGAGACACAGCAAGAGCCTAGGCTATATAATTATACTTTATTGTTACAGTAACTTTATATATGGCTATATTTGATCAGTAGAGATTTGCTGAAGCCAAGGCATATAAAAAACCGTGCAAATGGATTCCTTCTGCGCCAAGGTGTCTGTTTAGGCCGTTTATTGTACAGTTACGTAATTTATGCTTATAATCTTGTACCTTTCCTTATTTGCATGCTATTTTATTAGTCTCTTGATAATGGAGTCATGATGACCCCAAAACGTCGAGCAGCAATAAATCTTTTTTGGTTTTTTATATGGCTATATATATTTTATTGTTATATATTTACCAGTTTTAAAGTTTTGAATCAGACTTAAATAAGTAGAGGGTTTTTCTTAGCAAAGTATCATCACGTAAAGTGAAACAACTTATAAAGGTAATCACTGTAATTAAGCAATTGAAAAATAATCAAGGGTTGAACAGGACTTGAAGCCATGAGATTGCAATATTGTTGACACACACTGCGAAAAGGTATGCCTGATACAATTTCTTAACTAGCTGTCTGCTGCCCTCCTGTCAAGAGTGATGTTGTCATACGTCATGCTATAAATGTAAGCCAATCAGATTTTATCGGAAATTACCTGCTCATTGCGATTCAAGGAAAGAGTCGCAACGAAAACAAAATAGAACTCTGGCTGGAATGTCTGCGAAGTTGAACTTTATCCATACAATCAAAGCTATTTCTGCAAATCCCGCTAGACAGTTGGTGCGGTTTCTCTGTTCAAACCATGAAGGAACAAAGAATTTTGAAATAAAATCTCTGGAGAAGCCGATTCCTTCATGTTATCATCAGGTGCAATCAACAGTACAATGAACTTTATGTAAGTTTGAATATTTTGAGATACCAATAAAAGATGCTAATATGAGGAAAATGGTTAGGGTTAGGGTTAGGGTTAGGGTGTTTCGGGGAAACCTTAAGTTAATCATGAGTTTTAAACTCGAAAATGGTAATGCGCAATTCAAGTTGCTTGATGGGTGTTACACTAGGCAACATTTCTTGCAATTTGTCTCATTTTCAATGATCACATGACGTTAAAGGAACCTTTTTGTTGGCTGGTGCTGCAAACCATTGCGATGCAAGTTACATGTTGCCCAAAGTAGAACTGATTTCTATTTCTTGCAACGGTAGTGGCAACAAAAATGTTGCATGGCAGGGTATGTTACACTGGGCAATTTTTCGTGCAGCTTGTGTCAGAACAAAATTGCAAGACAAGTTGCACGAAAAATTGCCTCGTGAACATACTGAAGCTTAAGTCACATATTGGAAGATATCTAAAAATTGGTAAAAAATGGTTGGATTATTGTTCAGTATGAAAATTTCTTGTAACAAGCTAGTAGACACTCTGCTCATCAGAAACCTTCAAAACAGTTTATTGAGACTTTATCTCATCATCTTTGCTGAGAAGTAAAACTGTTGAAGACTAATCGGCAACAAATCTCATTACTGCTTTATGAATAATTTGTGCTCAAAATGTGACATGTACATTTCATTTGCTATTATTGCTATAGTCAAGAGTTGATCATGGTTTTTAATTGTAACTTTAATAAAACATGTTTGTTTACAATGCTCATGTTTAAAACTGCTTATCACATTGAATCCTTAGCTAGATGAAATGGATGCATTATTTTTTAAAATCTCCATGCTGCACTTAACCTGGTTTGACTGAAGTTGTCAAAAATCCTGTATTATTTTTGTGATGCCTGTACATGAAAGGGGTAATTATTGCTCACAATGTTTGCTTCATATTTTGATCTTAGGTTTACAGGAACATTTTTCAAGCAGCCAGTAGAATGTATATTAATGAAGGGGTTTCTTCATTTTATAAAGGTGGGCTTGCTTGGTTTCTTTTTCACTTTATTCTTTATGCTTTCTGGAGGCTGAACTCACTTCAAGATCCTTGTTGCCTTCAATAAGTTTTAAATGTAAAACAACAATTTTCAATGTTGTAGACATGGTTTAGTAGAAATGTCTTCCTATTAATTTTCATTGCAAGTTTTACGAGATGCAAATCTGAATGTAAAGATAGGGCATGTACTAAACCATGAAACAGCGAAACATTGAAACAGCGTAACGAAACACTAGAACACCATGTATGACCCCACCATACATTGAATACTAACCGACGAAGGTTGGATTTGAGATTAAATATCGCTGTTTTGTTGTTTAGCTGTTTCATGGTTTAGTAATGCCCGTAAAGATCCGCTAAATGTTTACGAGTACAGCCACAACGTAAAGAAAAATGTATAAAATGCGCAAGTTACAGAGATAAGGCTTAAGTTAACATGTTGAATTTGACATGATTGTTGATTGAGGGAAGGGTTTGTTTTATAATATTATGTAAAAGTTATTGTGCTTCTTTTGCTTTCTAGACCAATAATATTATAATAATATTATTAACAAGTTGGTTTAAGGGTTGTGCCTACAGTTGTGCCTGTTTCATGTCTTTCTGCTTCCTTTCAGGGCTGGTGCCAACACTGTTTCAAATTTTTCCACATGCTGGTCTGCAGTTTGGATTTTATGCATTGTTCAAAATATTTTGGGAAATGTCATTTGGTATCAAGGTACATGTATACCTCTCTCAGCTTATACACACGTACACGTTACTCACATTGTTATGTGTTTATGACCTCTACATCGGCAATTACATGTGATAGCTTTCAAAAGTAATGGTACATTAATTAAGAAGTATTTCCCAATTAATGTAAAAGATGTTAATTAAAGTACACTTAGAAATCAAGCTGTCATGTCGCATGAATGTTTTGCAGGTTCTAATTTTAGCAGATTTTGCGGATTGACCCTGTTCCGCAAAAATTAGTTCCCACAAAATAAAATGCCACAAAAATTAACTCCTTTCAGTCAAATTTAAAAGACTTGTGCCCGTCTTGGATGATATGAACATTAACATGATTTTCCATTGGGAAAAGCAACCCGAGCTTAGATACATATGGTAGCCTGTATCGCAACAAAACAATGTGTAAAGCCAGGAGAGAAAATGTCAAGTGTACAGCGATTCAGTACAATTTGGATTGGCACAAATGGGTCATCTGAAGGAACATCATTGGCTAGGGTGTCTGCAAACCGGCAAACCGCATTAATTAATGAAGCACTGCACTGTTTGATGTGCATGATAGGGGTATATAGGCTTTGTTTTGTTGTTGTTCAGTTTCTTTTGTGCAGTAACATATTACAGTGATATCTTCTGTCTCTTAGTACTGTATGTAAGTAGCCAGAGTGAACTGTACAATAAAAGTTGAAAATAAAATAAAATTAATGTGCTACCTCTCTGCTTTTTGAACAGGGAATCACAAAAATTAGTTCCCAGCAGAAATTTCAGTCTTCTCAAACTGCCAAAATTTGTTCCTGCACTCCTCTTAAAAGACCTGAAAGTATAATTCTAACTAAAACATGATTAAGAACCCTACCTGGCAGTAGGCAACAAGCTGTACATGTACATAGCTGCATGTAAACAAAGTGTGGTCGAGTTGAATTCAAGAAAGGCTCCTTGTTTTTTCTAAATCATTTAATGGCTCTAGACAAATGGAAGTAGCAAAATGTGGGTCATAATTTATAGAACAGCCTAATCTTGAAGAAATTACCTTTTCAGTGGTGACTCAGGGATATTCAGAAAAATAACTAGGTGTTCCTTTGCAGGCATGGAGCCTACGACCTTCCAATTACTAGTTCGGATGCTCTACCAGGTATGGGATACTCATGGCAGCCAGACCATTGTCACAGAAATAATGCAACCTTTACCCTTTTGAATCAGAGTGCCAGTCTATGGGAAAGCTTAGTTGAATACTAGTATATCCAACATTTCTCCTGTGCTCTTATGGGTTGTATTTGCAGTACAATGATATCTAATTTCCCCTGAAGGACATCATGTTCCGTCATTCAGATGAAGCAAAAGATTGAACCATTATGCTACTCATTTATAATCAAAGCCTGAATTATTTTTTCTGTAATAATTATTTTCACAGAAAGATCCTTATCAGCCTGCGGATATTGACGAGAGTCTTGTGTGTGGGGCACTGTCAGGAATCTGTAGTAAAGGCATTATCTACCCTCTGGATATGGTCAAGAAGAGATTACAGGTTTGCAAATATTCTTCTTCTCCTAGTATCAATGGATGTCCAGTTTTGTTATTTACTGAGTACAATCTAGTTTGAACTGGGGTGTTGTTTTAGGTTGAGGTGGTAAGTCATGTAAAAGATAAAAAACACCAAACAGACATCCACAGTCTTTTTTCAAACTAAATTTTGCTCAACATTCAAATTCCCAAATAAGTCTTACAGTGTATCTTTTTTGTAGAAGGGGTCATTGATTGACAAAATGGAGTCACCAAGTCATTATAACCCATGTGTATTTAACCAAAAGATTGACAACTAAACGACAACTCATCGAAATAATGAGGCATTCTTGAAGTCCCAAAACAGAAAAGATAGGCAGCAACTTTCAAGTGGAAGAAGGTGATCTCTTTTTTTGTGACTCAGGCCACCAATGAAGGAAGACTATTAAGCGGAACAGATGAAATCAAACACAAACAAAGAGATAACCAAAGTATTTTTTTGGAGGGAAGGGGGAAGGGGGGGGGGGGAGGGGCGGCATTCAGTTTTTGCCTATCACCTGTGGCAAGACAGACGGTGATTGCCATATACATGTATAAACTAATAATAAAAGAGTAAAAGGTCTCTCCTAATACACGTAGCTTTTCATGGTTCTATTCCACTGTTGTCTCTTGATCATTTTTTTCAAAGGTCCAAGGGTTTCATGAAGCTAGAGAGACTTTTGGGAAAGTCCAGAGTTACAGGGGTATGATAAACTGCTTTAAGATTGTGGCAAAGGAAGAAGGTCTCCATGGTTTCTTTAAGGGGCTTGCTCCCAGTACCGTCAAGGTATGTGTCAAATCCATCAAATGGAAAAACAGTGAAGTACGAAAATGCATGGAAGGACTTCTAAGGATTAGTTTGTCTAGCAAATTTGAGTATTATTGCTTCATGCATGCAGACATTCTTGAGGGACTGTAATAGGCCATTTCCTAGTTTATCTCTACCTCCTCTTTAAAGCGAGTCTTAAGTGCAATGTTTTTGTCATGGTAATTAGTTCTACTGTACATATGAATGAAGACTAATTGTCATAAGAAAAACTTTGCACTTAGACAAGTTTGCTTTGAAGAGGAGGCAGACATGAACTCGGAAAGGGCCTATTGAACTGAGTCTCTAAAATTGGAGAAACAGGTGCCCTTCCTTCCCTAGTTTAACCCATTGACTCCCAGGGGTTCCCCATTGACGAGTAAAATAGTCTGGCGTTAGACAGAGTAAAATACTAAGACTAGTCTGGTCAGTTTAGGCCGGTTTGGACGTCAAAGGGTTAATGGGGTTAGGGTTAGTGAGTGATTAACGGGAAGCAATTTTTACAAAGCCTTAAATTATTATGCCATTCTTAAAAATATATCAGCTATTACCTTTCTTCTCATTGGGTAACATCTTACAGTTAATTCTGGGAATCAAAGGTACCTACAAGTAAGTGAAATCAATGTGCTTGAAGATAATTCACTAATAGGCCATTTTCAAAATAACAATTATTCAGCTTGATAGCGAGGCAGAGAGGACAAAAACAATAGAAACACGTTGGAATTAATGTGAAAAATATTTGCATATCATCCACATTTAAATGAGCTATCGCTCATATGCGATATGTGTTTAAATAAAATTACTTACTTACTTACTTACTTTCCTTACATTTACTCAGTCTGAAATGATTTAAGAATAAGTAAATTTATATATTAGAACTAAAAAAATGGACATGCAATAGAAGTTACAAAGATTTATTAATAAGCAATAGAGGATTTTTCCTGTGTTTACATAATCTCATCGAAACACAAGGGGGAATTGGGAGAATTCAAGACAGTTATGCAAATCCTAGATGCAGTCAAGGGTTTGCATAACTGTCTAGAATTCTCTCAAAAATAATTCGACAAATGAGGAAAATGCTGTTTTTTTCCTTCTTGATTGAAACAGATTTTCTGGATACACACTCCAACCAAAACACGCATTTGACAACACATAACCAATCAAAATTTGTGTGATGTCACAGCTGTGTTTGCATATACTCTCATCTAAACACAGCTATTGACCAATGAGAGTGCATGTACTATCCTCATTATTTTATAACATTCTGTTACAGTAGTAGTTAGATAAGCAACTTTAAGCAGGTGCAAGCAAGATTGAAAAAATTCAGGCCTTTTACTCCTGGGAGTGAGACTTAATACATTTTACTCTGTCTAACACCAGACGATTTTATTCGACAATGAGGGGAAGTCTAGGAGTCAATGGGTTGACTAACAACCTCTACACCCCCCTTTAAGGGGGGTGCCTCTTACCTACAGAAAGACACTGGTTGCTAAGGAAGCTTTTTAGTCAAGAGCCCTTCAAAAAGGTTGCATGGATGGTTCTTTGAAATAACTTTTTCAATGGAAATCTGACATCACTTCAATCAGAAGGCGCATGTGCAACTGGTCCCAGCCCTCTGCCGTGTGTTTCAGTGAAAAACTCTCAGGAAACGAAAGAAAGAGGCAGTTTTTTTCACTGGATGGGAACCGCTCCTCCATTTTTTGGAAACTGTAGCATGGAATTTCTATTTGGACAAAAAATGGAACTGTTTTTTGAAAAGTGTATCAAAGAAGGGCCTTATGACATCATGATTTTTTTCGAGAAATATATATATTTTAAATCCATACTATAGATTTTGTGTTACAATGTTCTCATACTGTTGCATTAAAAATTGGCGAAAAACATAGTTAACTAGTTTTTAGGCATTTTCTGTTTTGGTCACATGATTTACCTATAAAGATGGTTGTGAGTCAAACCAGACAAAGAAATGTTAAATAGAACACAATTGCCAAAAAAAGGATAACTGTAGAGTTAAAGGGAGTCTAGAAATGACTATTTGAAGGGGTCCATATCAATGGTTTGGTAGTTAAGAGCCACCTCCCTTAATATGATTCAAACTCATGACAGTGTGATTGCACTGCACTGATCTACCAACTCAGCTATCAAATCAATGTGACTTCAAGTTCTCCCAATCCCTTGCTTTTTTGGAACATGTCTAAGTCATCTTTTGTTTTGTGTTCAGGCTGGCTTTTCAGTGGCATTGATTTTTTGCACTTATGAACAGTGCCTTGCTGGTATCAGAAGATGCATACAGGATGATGAAGCACCATCAGTGATTATTTCCCCATCAAGATGACAATGCTGACAAAATAATAAAATGATATTGTTTTACAGTATTCAATCATTATAATGAGAAACAAGAGCATTCTTTAATTAGCAATTTGGAAGAACAGACAGATCAAAGTTTAATATTCTTTTGTATTTATTATGATACCAAAGTATCAATCAATATGATGCAATATAATTATTATTATTATTATTGGTTTATAGCAAAGTTCTGGATTGGAATTGAGACTGTTGAAAGAGGAGTACAAGTACATTGTTTGTGTAGCTTGGCAATGAAGAGTATAATATTAGGGGCCTTACACAACAGGATGGCTTGAAGACTCAGGATGGCAGAATGATGAAAAAATGTTCCATAAGATTGGAAATGCACAGTCTCGTGCAACATTTTTTCATCATTCTGCCATCCTGAGTCTTCCAGCCATCCTGTTGCGTAAGCTCCATATTACATGACTGTATCACTGGTTGCCACAATACCCTGTTTGGTGCCCTGGCTTTGTTCTGGGCAGAGACATTTACAGTTTCCATTACGATAATAAATAATTAGCTGTTACAAGCAATGCGGAAAAAATTCCTCCAAACTGCAATGAAAATTAGTCCTGAAGAGTCTCCAGGGAGTAGCTAATAAATGTACTTCACTTTACAATCCAGGAAGCATTAATCAGTAGAAGTCATTTTGATTTCTTTGATTTTGAAACAATTTGCCACAATACTAAATTTATACAAACATACTAACTGTGGTATGGTCTCAGCCTTTCCTAAGAAAACATATTGACATAAAATTCCTTTACTGTACATAAACCTCAACTGTCCAGGTGATTGTTTAGAATGCATCAAACAAAGATTACTATATTCCAGGATAAAAAGAAACTAATATGCATCACATCACATCTCTCGGAACAAACGGTGGTGGGCGTGGTAGGAGTGGAATAAATTTTGTCTTCAAATCTGCAGCCATGCTAGCTATTTCCTCATCATCTTTTTCAAACAGTTTTATGGCATGAGTAAATGTTAGAGAACCTGCACAAGAAACAAAATTTTATGAGACAATTAAACCATAACATTATAGTTTTGGTGTAATGATAACAGGTGGGAACATGGACTTGAGGGTCCTGATTTGACTTTTGTATCCAAGATTGGGTCTACAACTAGTGCAGAATATAATTTTAGTGTCATGTAGCTGATGTTACATTTTTACATAATGCACAAAATGTTTTATCAACCCTCTTTCCCATCAATGATTCCTGGTTATCTGTCTTGTTTTATGGCGTACCCGTATATTTTTCTAGAGGTTAATTGCCCCTACCTCTCCAGGAAATGCATATTTACAGGTACATGTGGATGAAAGTTTTTGATAATATAATTTTAATGTATAAAATTGTTTTGATGATTTTAATAAACAGGCTATGTGTCACATTTTCCATAGCCAATCTCCTGTCTTTGCAAACAGCACAGAACATCTTCAACTCTGATTAACAAGGTGTGCCATTTAGATAGAAAAGTGGAGCACAAATACTGATGAAATCAACCAAACACAAAACTTGGCAATTACACCAGCATGTTATCAATTTGCAATCATTCTACTGTTTTTCTCTTTTGCCCTTTCATCAGAACAATTAATTATTGGTACATGAAAACAGCAGTTGTTGCCATGCATGGCTTACTCACGTTGAATTTCTAGAAACCACCACAGCATGTATTAAGTCATCACCAATTTTTGTATGTTTACTTTGTTGCGGGGATGAATGTTACTAACTGTATGACTGATTTTCAGATTAATGGTTGATCTACTGATTGGTTAATCGATTGATTTGATAATATGATACCTTCCCCATCATCAGAGAACCCATGCCTCTTTATGACCTTTTCCTGAGTTAAAGCAGCAAATGGCAGCTGATACTGAAGAAGCTTCACTAAATCACTCCCTGCTTCCTGCCGTATTTCATGCATTCTGGACTTGTTTTCTGGCTTCTCAAATGCTTGCAAAACATCTCTTATGGCAGCTGACAAAAAGTAATACACATTCAGACAAACTGGTGCAAAATTTTGCTTTTTTCTTTTCACTTTTGCCCCTGAGCTGAGTTGTTCGATGCAGGGTTTGTGCAGACCAGAACAATAATTTATTTATTTATTTATTTATTTATTTATTTAATATGTAAACAATAATTAATTCTAAGGCTGGTGATTGTACAAGAGGACAAAGAGTCCCAGAAAAGGTTTACATATTTTTATCACAGTGACTCAACCCAGTCCACAAGTATTGATCTAATGCAAACTCCAACTCTCCATTATCCTAATAAATGGAGCTTGAAACAATATGACTGTTCAAAGGGGAAGAGAGTTAAGATAGATCTATCTAATTTGAAAAGGTAAGTCCATAAAC
>NC_090884.1:62621714-62636714 GCF_036669925.1 Montipora capricornis
CCAAATTCAATCCATTTCAATCCTCTCCAATTTTGTCCATCCATGTCCCTTCTTAGCTTCCCTGTGTTTTGTTAGAGTTCTTCTATAGTTTTGAACAGTTATTTTGATATTTTAGTTAATTCTATGACCATTCGATCAGAGCTGAAATTGCCTAAAATTGCGTGACATAGCCCCTTAAACATCCAATACTAAAACGTGACAGTGTCATTGTGCATTGATTGGTCTGCCTTTGCAAGAAAAGCAGTGATGCTTCCATGAAAACAATGTTTATGCCAGCTTTACTGTTATTAGAAGGACTACATGTCAGTACTATAATAGATCTGTTTTTTTTATAGCTAAATTTTCGGTGATTTCTATTCACCTTCATCAGAGCTATGGTGATCGTTATTGCTGAAGGTGGACAGAAGCCACTAAAAATTCAGCTATCAAAAGACACATCAGATAAAGAGTACTTTTGAAAAATGACTACTAGCAATCACAATACTAAAAGCAGTATTTTCACTCACATCGGTAATAGTCCTTATTCATAAATGGCACCTGTTTTATTATTCTTTTGCTAATAGTCTAGAACAAGCCTAATTTTAGAACAAGAATATTATTCTTTCATTTCACTTTATGGTATCGAGAATTGGTAGGCTAATTTGCACTTGAACAAAATAATTATAAATTGGCCGCCATTTATGAAGAAGGTCTATGTGATTGGCCAAATCCAAATAATTATTATCAATATTAGAACTTTTGATTGTTCATCTCCTTTTACTGGCTTAACTTGCCATCTGCAGGGCTGAAATGGATTTTGATTAGGGAGATATCAAATCAAATCAATGGAGATGAAATCAACTGTTGATTTTGATGAGAGATGAAAATCAGAGTACCAAGAAGAAAAGCTTGGACCAGTCTCTTTCTACTTTAATTATCTTCCTCCCATTGATCGTTACACAATATTATTTGGCAAAACATTCTGGTTAAATCAGCACAGTCATATTTCTACGCTTCTTTTAGGGTTGTTGATGTTGGCTCAGAATGGCGAACATTCAGTAATGAAAAATCCACCAGCGACCCATCCCGTGTGGGAGCTGCACAGGTTAGAAATGACTTTTCATGAGCGTCCTGTATCATTCATTAAAAGTCATTGCAAAAAGCTGGTTGATCATGTCTAGGGTAACAAAGTGTGGGATTTTCTGAGTACTTTACTCCCACTACGTTTTTTTCAACTTGTACTAATGACAATAAATGAATGTTATTATTTACCCCAAGCCTTAGGGGTTAACCAGTGTTTTTTTTTTTTGTTTTTTTTTTTGTTTTTTTTTTTGTAGAAGACTGCACTATTAGGAACAGCTGCAATCCTCTGACAAGTAATGAGGTTGCAGGATGTGACTTGTATTAAGAACTGAGAGACTTCACTAATAATAATAATAATAATAATAATAATAATAATAATAATAATAATAATAATAATAATCTTATAAGAAACGATTTAGAAATACATGAAACAAGAAATATAAGTGACAGAAACCGACGTTTTGATGCATCTTGCACCATTATCAAGGTCACAAAGATAAAATGCGGTTTGGCACTCTTTTATGCAAATTCGTTTCAACTTAGCCTTTTCACAAACCGCATTTTATCTTTGTAACCTTGATAATGGCGCAAGATGCACCCAAACGTCGGTTTCTGTCACTTATATTTCTTGTTTCAATAATAATAATAATAATAATAATAATAATAATAACAACAACAACAACAACAACAAGAAACTTACTGACCCCATTCCCTAGGGTTTTTTTTAGAGCCAAAGGGGGATAGAAAGAAACATAACAGTTTAAAGAACCCTAACTGGTTGGAAGCAAGTTACAGTAGCTATTTAAAAACCCCAAAAAATAGGGATTAACAGCACAAAGAAATCCACCCTGCCAGCAGAGCCTTTCTTAACTCGACAAGAAAGAAAGGACTCTGCAGAAATCGTGTCAAGTCTTTCTTGAGTATGCACAAGGTGTTGGTTGGAGATAATTTCTACCCTAGGCCAAGTCTCAATCGCACTGATTTTTGTACCTGAAGGCTCGATTTTCACATTCGCCTTGTCAAAAATATGATGTTACGCACTGCCTAAACCAGTTTGCCTGGAGTGACTAGCCCAGAAACTTGGGCTGCGGTGACTTGAAAGACTTGATGTGATTTCTGCAGAGCCTCTCTTCCTCGCCATCTGGTGAGTTTAGAGAGGCTGTGCTCCCAGGGAGAAAGAAACCTAGCTAGTGGCCAGAATGGTTTTTCAAACCTGTGAACACAACTCGCAAGTCCTGTTGTCTGATGAAAATTTACAGCATTTGTGACATTTAGTTTTCTCCCATCTGAAGAATCCCTTATTAGATGGTGGAGACCTGTCAACAGTCATTGAAAGGGGACCAGTAGGAGGCAGTGAGACAGATGGCTATTCAAAATATCACAATAGAAGTGGGGTGAGTTGGTACTAAATTAAGTCCAACTGAGCTGCAGCTCTCTATTGCCTCTCAAACCAGACTTGAAGTGAGGTCGATGCCAAAAGCAGCCAGAAATACATGGTGCTTCAAATAAATTGGGGCGTTAGGGTAAATAATAATAATAATTTTTACAACGGTTGCTTGGAATCTGAAAATCTGATTAGCCAATTTGCCATTATCAGTAAGAGTCTTGAAACGCTGCTTTTGTCAGCTCTCAAACATGAATGACTCAATCAGAAACAATCATTTTGGGAAATAAACCAATCAGATTGTGAGAAATTATAGACAATGCTTGCTCTTTCTTTGTGTCACTATCTTGGTCATTCTCTGAAATAAACATTTTCTTTGATGTTAAATATTGTGGGGTTCAACGATACATGTATTCGTCATTACAGTGGTCAAAATGATGTTACCTCTTTGTTTGTAAGGTACTGAAGTTGGATAGGTTGCTATTTTTTCCTAATTTGTTTTAGACTGGAAAAATCAAACATTTGACTGAGAGCCATGAAATACAGTTGGCTTCTAGCGAGGTTGCACTCCCTGCCATGTTTTCCAATACCTTTCTGATACAATTCTACTGTGTGTTTTTATCTTGTTAGTTAAGTGGCTCTGACAGAAGTCTGATGAATGCTTTCAGAGAAATTGGTGTCATGGCAGATAGAATAAATCTTCCCAGAAAAATACAGGTGTGGATTCCTTTTAGAATGTTTTACATTTTTTTAAATAAAAATACCAAGGCTCAATTTATTATTTTAGAAGACTGGATATTATTTTTTGTTATGGACCTCGATGATCAGGGGTTTGTAAAAGGAAGGGCAAGTTAGCCACTGTTGGTGAGGTGCTTTACAGCGCAACGCGCCTTACCGTGGCCACCCAACAAACTTTCACATTTGACAACTACGTGTAAATACGTCAACTCAACAAACCATGCAACGGTGTTCAACTTACAACTGTGCGAGCTTTGCAAGGAAGCGTGACTGTCAATCAAATTCACACACCCTGATTGGAGGACAATTTGTACCAAACTTTGTTAGGTGGCCACGGTAAGGTGCGTCGCACTGTAAGACATTTTTTGGCAGCACTTAAAGTTAGTGACCAACTCTTTGTGGGTGCAATGTCATTAAACTTTGTTTCTTCTTAAAGAGTTTGATTTCATCAACATTCTAAGTTAAATTTGCCCGCCAGCCACAACAGAGGTAATTTAAATTGGATAGAATTGCACCGGTTGATATGAGATCAATAATAGACTCATAAACTTTTCAGTTCTGGGAAGTATAGATGTAAAGGGTTGATGTGTTTTCTTGGTTTAATTTTTTTCAAACTAGGTCAATTTTGATTTTTCTTGTCTAATATTCATTATTGTAATCTAAAAGAAATTTAAGTCAAAATTGAAGTGGTTAAAAAAAATTTTAAACACGAAAAAAATTAAACCACAACATAGTTACGAGAATGCAACTGAGAGATGGTTAAATGTCTGAAAGATTTGACACTAATGCTAAGAAATAAAATTTATCAATCATGGCAGTTATTAGAGAGGAGTTGATTCCAATATATTTGTCAGCACTATAGTTTTTGCAGAACCCAGGAAAAACACTTGTCGAGTGACTTTCAAGACTTTGTACTGTATACCAAACAAGCTTCCTTTCAGGAAGAGTTGGGCATGCTTAAAGTGTTTAGGTAACCTTTCCACAATTTCTGGGCAAGAAGTGAGCAAATTCCGTGAAACGGTTGAAAGCCAGCCTTGATTTATGCTTGCTTCACCAATTAAACTACAATTTTTCCCTTCCATCTAGCTCATCCCAGCTCCCAATGGGCTTATAGCTTAGTTGGTAGAGCAAATGCAACACAATCATGAGTTTGAATGCCATTCAAGCCTTCCTTTGCAACTGCTGAAGTTGCTGAATTAACTGCGATGATCTTTCCAACTTTCATTTCGGTTATTATTTCAGTTGATAGAAGGAGTTGATAATGGAATAACTGTTTTTGTTTCCTAGGATCGTGCCAATCAGCTTTTTAAACAAGTTCATGAGCAGAAAAGTCTAAAAGGCAGAAGCAACGATGCCATTGCGTCTGCGTGTTTGTACATTGCCTGCAGACAGGAGGGTGTGCCCAGGACATTTAAAGGTGGATTTCACCTTCAGCTTATTTACCTTTTTTCAAATTGGACAACTGTCCTTTAGAAAATCTTTTGTTTTGCTGGCAACGAGAATTTACGGAATGAACCAAAGTACGGTACTAGGCGATTGGAAACTAAATAAATTTGAATAGCTTTTGGAAACAAGGTTGAAGAAGCAGTGGTGAGAACTCTCAACTTCTGCCAAATTGTGTTCAGTTTCAATGTCTTACATAGTTTTGCGAACAGCTCTTCTTTGGAGAACCATTCTCATCCTGAAGTAGTTGGGGCTCCCACCTGTTATTCTGTTGCCAATCGCAGTTTATTCTCGAAAATATTGTCATCACAGAACATTCCAAATAAGCAACTCATTCTTGACACTGCTATTACCGATTTAACAATTATTCCACTCGCGCTTGCTGGATATGAGATGATAGATAGCCAACGAGGAGCGTAGCGCCGAGTTGGCTGTAATTAAAAACGTCTCCAAAATATAGAAAACTAGACTACAATAAAAATTAAAAGGCCCAAAAAATCACACATATGCGTGCCATGTTTGTAGATCATGGTATAATAAGCACTTAATGACTGGCCCCAAGGGAAACAGTGAGGTTTGTTTCCCCGAGACCCTCAATGTTCCCCGAGGCGAAGCCGAGGGAAACATTGAGGTCGAATTGCATTATCCAATGATCCAGTTTTTAATAAATTTCAGATAGTACCAACCGGCTTTGAATATACGATTATCATTATTTCATGACACTGACAGTTGGAAAAGAATTATGGGAATTGAACATTTCGCTTTTGAGATATCCGGACTCGGGACTCGATTCTACGGTTATTAGCTTACCTGTCACCGCTCCTAAGCACTAAACCACTGAGTCGCCGCTTGCTTCGCCAAACGTTTTTAACACAATAATCTAATTTATTTGTGATAAGACCAGGCTGTAAACGTGCGCTAACACTCGCTAACAAATTGTTTTAGACAACGAACGAGAAAGGTCAGGCCACACTTAAAACAAAGCTAACCATTTTGAAATCAGCGCTTAGGCTTAATCATTGAATTATAGTGATCCTATTCTAGATACCAGGCAACAAATGACAAATATTAAAGGAACTTTGTAACTTGTTCAATGTGGTCTAGTGAATAGAAGCTGTTCCTGTAAGCCAAAGCTCCGTGTTCAAATCCTGTCCATGGACTATTTTATGTCTTTTCTTTTTATCTGCTGCCACAAGTCCTGGGACTTAGACCAGTGTATATCGCATGTAATTATGATTATGATATATTCAACGCTGGGTGATATTATACTATTATCGTAATTCTACTCTCGAGAACATGAATGTTATAATAAGAGCTCTATATTGCTGATTCTTCATCTCCAAACAAACGTGGCTTCGGTACGTATCCTTGTTTGTCCTTCTTGATTACAACTCTCTGTCTCGGCGTCCTTTTGCTTCCAGAAATCTGTGCAATAAGCAAAATCTCCAAGAAAGAAATAGGACGCTGTTTCAAGTTAATACTGAAGGCCCTGGAAACAAGTGTGGATCTTATAACAACGGCTGATTTCATGGTATTTAAAAGAAGTCTCAGATCATTGTTTAACATACTGTAAGCTTCGTAAATACACTTTGTATTTGTTTGTAAGGTACCGCAGGATGTTTTTTAGGCAGTGTAGATTGGCAGCGAACTAAGCTGTTGTAAATAGAAAAACGAAGAATTTCTCACAACGTCATCATTTATCCACTTCCATAACATCTACATCTACTTGTTCCATCACTTGGCAAAATCCCTTTTTGACTTATGGCTGTTTCTGCTTAGGTGGCCTCACACCGTAAGCCTTTTTAGAGACATCATTGCTAAGCCGGCCACTTCTGCTGGAGAGAACAGGACAGGCACGACACCGGGGACTCCATTCCCTACTCTTTTTCGAATAGTGTGTGGCTTCTTTAACGTCCCACAGGGAACTTATGTACATAAAAGATATTTGTGAGACGGGGCCTACGGTTTATAGTCCTATTCGAGAGGCCTTGAAAGTCTTGCCATTTGCAGATGAAATTACAATGGAAGCACTTTCTCTTCACTTTATTTTAAGATCCTGAGTGTTGATTCGCCCGGGGTTCGAACGAACCGAGCGACTTCTCGCCTGACGGCCCGATGCTCAACCAACTGAGCCACCGGTGCCCGTTTTAGGTTCACGTTTTCCTGAAAACTGGGTATTTGGTCATTTCACCTTGTAGACGTTGCTGCCGTTGTTCTTCCGGCCTTCTTAAGTTACAAGTAGTTTTGTTTCGAATTCAGTGAAAGTGTACATACTTGTACATATAATTTAAAATGGAGAACTTAAGATCTACGACGGCATCGCGGTCGAAAACGATGTGTAAATTATTTTTGTTATTAGTCCTCTTCGTTCAACCTTTACAGACGTGCGGAACTATCCCTGATCTGAAATGTGCGAAACGGTGTTGAAGGCAGAGAACAATATTAAATTCCCTGTTTTCAGGTTAACGTTTTCCGGAAAACTGGGTATTTGGTCATTTCTCCTTGTAGACGTCACTGCTGTTGATCTTCCGGCCTTCAATAGGCAAACTTGGATCGAGAATGAAAAAGATGGGAATATAATAATTTTAGTGTCTTCCTATTCCCCCCCCCCCCCTCCCCTCCCTGTGGAATAAAGCAATTAGTACTGGTACAGACACAACTGAACTCGGGATGAACTGATGAATTTAGGTTCTTTGCATGCACGACCGAACAACACATTATCCTTATGTTATCCTTGTTGTTTTTCATTATAGTCTCGATTTTGTTCCAATCTCGGTTTGCCGTCAAATGTACAGAAGGCTGCTACCCATATTGCCCGCAAAGCGGTTGATTTAGATTTAGTACCTGGGTAAGTAACGGTTCTTCCAATTCAGTCATGAATCAACACCATAAGGCAACAAGCAAATTAGAGAATACATGAGAGCTGGAGATCTTCGCTATAGAAAGCCATAACTTTCTATTGTAATCTTTATACTTTCGGTCTTGAAGTTTTGTCTTGTGGTGTGGTTTTGTCATTACGTGGTGAGGTTTTGTCATTACGTGTATGTGACGAGGTTTGATGGTTACGTGTTGTGTTTCCATCATGATGAGTTGAGGTCTTCTTTTGGCCTTTATAAACACAGCACGTCAAAAGAAGACCTCAAAAAACGCATCATGATGCAAACACAACACGTAATATAACCAGCAAAGCATGTCACATAATGACAAACCCTCGCCACATAATGACAAAAACCACACCACATAATAATGTTGCCACAGTACACTATGACAAGACCAAAAGAATAAAGATTACATAAGAAAGTTACGGCTTTCCATACTTTGCAGTTAGCAGAAACTTAAGCAGATGAGGAAGAAAGCCTGGAAAACATAGAGGCTTGAACCGGGCCTTACTTGACTGTGGTGATCTCCAACTCTCATGCATTTCAACAAGTCAAATATAAGAACATTTCGTATATTCTACATCATTCAAATCAGAGAATCTTGCCAACTTACCAAGAGGGAAACTTTCCTTTCGACTGCGTTTGCGCTTTGGCGTAACGATTTGTGAAGTTGCGTTGGGTGTGGTGGCACCGGATTCTCGATCTTGAAGCCGGTATTTCGACGAATAGTTTAATAATAATCGCTTTTTCCCAAGAGCATTTCATAAAAATCTCATCGCTCTTACAGTATTCAAAGTGAAAAGTATTAAGCCCTGTTCACACGGCATAAACTAACCTAGGTACGACCCGGGTTCGTTATCGTCATGTGAACGTTACTAACCCGGGTTCCACCTGGTTTAAATGCAACCCTTCTCCAGAGGCAGGTTCGACCCAGGTTGAACTTGGGTTGCTTTTGAAGAAGTAATTAAGTAAAGTACGATCGTCCGGGTGACTATAGTCCTGAGAAGGACCGTTTGAGATGATATTGACTGACGTTACGACAACCTCAGCGGAAGTCATCTTCAGAGTCAAGACTTCAGAGTCACTTGACTCTGAAGATGACTTTCGCACAGGTTGTCGAAACGTCAGTCAATGTCATCTCAAACAGTCCTTCTCAGGACTACACTCACCCGGACGATCGTACTTTACTTAATTATGATATGACTCCTGGGTTCAAACCATTTACGATTTTTTTGAAGAAGTGTCGTGTGAACGCAAACCTGGGTCGAACCCGGGTTAATTTTAATTTCACACGTGCGCGCTTGTACGTTTAGCCATCGAGCGTTGCGTTTGCGTATTTCATGCCGCCATTTTTTCCGAATATATTCAACGTGTCGAATGTCGCTCGGGCAATTCGAGATCTCTAGTTCAGATAGGTGACGAGATTTGCCTGGAAATCTCCAAGGGCACCCAACGAGCAAATTAAGCCAAAAGCCTTTGAGAGACATTTCTAGGCTCCTTGTAATGTATAAAGACTGTCTAAAGAGATGTTCTTTTCACCTAGAAGAATTTCATCTGTTCGCATATCTTAGCGGAAAATTGAAGTGTCCGAAAATTTTAGGGAATGAAATCCTCATTTCAGAAATTGCCAGCTGAACGTTACTTTCTAAGAACTTCCCAGCGAACCATTTGCTCATACCTTTTTAAGCGCGAAAAATTGCAAAAATAACCTTTCCGAAAACGTAAGGGACTACAGTTTGACTCAGTTTGACTCTCCCGAACACATATTTCACCGAAGATTATCGTTGGATGCCCCTGAATCTCCACCATGAATAAAGAATTGTCGTCCGCCATATTGTCGCTATTGCTACATTCGAAGTCTTGTTCTGGAATCAAATGCGCATGCATGAAAACAATCAGTTTTCTGCACTTCTTTGTGTGAACAAAGTAGGGGCGAACTCGGTTCGAACCTAGGTTAGTTTATACCGTGTGAATTGGGCTTAAGATCACAAAGAAATAATTCATAAACATACATCGAACCTCAGAATTTAAGAAAAATATTGTAAGCCGAATTTGAAAAGCCTCGACAGATGGAGCGCAGGTAGTAAAAGCGCGACCACTATAATTCTTAGTTCTAAACGCTGGTCTGTGGAGTTGCAAGGCGTCATTCGCGTTGGAGCGGAGACTCCTATTCCGTTGATCCAAAAATATCAAGTCGCTCAAACGGTCCGGTCCGATCCTCTTATTTTAGAAAACTGGTCTGTCAACAGATTACAAGACCCGAAGAAACAACCCAATTTCAAGGTTTTATTCCTCTGAAATACGCCCGAAAATTTCGAGACTTTCCAGAGACCGACCCCACTCGTATTATGTTTAAGAAGTACTTATTATTTAGAAACCTTAAACCTTACCTTAAGTTTCTAAATAATAAGTACTTAAACATAATGCGAGTGGGGTCGGTCTCTGGAAAGTCTCGAAATTTGCGGGCGTATTTCAGAGGCATAAAACCTTGAAATTGGGTTTTTTCTTCGGGTCTTGTAATCTGTTGACAGACCAGTTTTCTAAAATAAGCAGATCGTACTTCAGAATAAGCTTTTCGTGCAGGAAAGTTGACGGGACTTTCAAGAAATGGGCCTCAGGCCCGACCACCGTTGAGCTCTTTAGACAAGATCAGTGTTTCTCCACCCGGCCCTCGGTTTTGAAAGAATGTGGACTTTCTATGTAAGAAAGAAATCCTCTATTCAGCGGATAAGCGCTGTGAAAACTAATTTAGCAATACAGTCAATGGTAATTTATCCAAAAGATAGCGTTATCCACCTTTTCAACAACTCGCAGCCTTCTGGTGTCAACATGCTGTTGAGTTTTAATGTACTCTTCTTGTACTGGCATACAATATAAGAGATGCCGTATTCGAGGGGTGACCTTTTACTCTTGGTGGTTTTATGTTCACGAATGCTTGTGAAGGAATTTACCTTACATTCCTGGTTTTCTTTTGTTCGTTTGTTGTTTCGCAGGCGAAGCCCCATTTCAGTTGCGGCAGCTGCCATTTATATGGCTTCCCAGGCGTCAGAGGAGAAACGATCACAAAAAGGTTTGAATAATTTTACGGTAGCTCCCTTTTCCTTGATAGACGGTTTTCATTGTTCCAAGGATGTTTCAAACTCCCGCGAGTGCTTAGCCTGTTTCCTGGCTCTTTTGAATCTACCTTCTCCCGTACAATTGAGACTGGTAACATTTTATGTGGCGTCTTTTACGAAACAAATAGTGCATTCTTTCGGAATGTATTTCGTACCTTTTCTTCTGACTATAGTGGCAAATTCGAATTACGGTTGTTTCGCCCGAAAGCCTGTTCGCCCGACGGAGACTCGCCCGAAGCTAAAGACGATTCGCCCGATGATACCAATCAATGATACTAACAACCTTAGAACAAGGAACGTGAATGTCGCTTATTAATTTTTCGATTCCTCGCGAAAGATTCCTTATTCATTTTGCGCCGGTTTGATAGAAAGTGTCATCAAATGTTCCGATCAAGTAAATTACCGTCGCTGATAAACAACTCTATCCACGGATTGAAGTGAAATAAAATAAACGATATTTTAAGAATGTCAGTTTTTTAATTTAATTTTTACATCCTTTTATAAATTAAAGGGGTAGTATCATGGGAATTATCCCTTTTATTTTGACCATAAATTTACTAAATCGATTTTCTGTGACTTTTACATTCTTAAATTGCTCCTGGTCACCGCAGTGGATAAAAATGGATCAAATTTTAAAAGAAAAATGATTCAAGGGGAGTACTTGAAAACGTCCGCCCGACGTACTCAAATGGGCATTCATTTTAATCTTGGCTACACGTAACCAAAAACACTTAAGAATGGTTTCTATGAGGTAAAATAGCTGTTGTGAAGAAAATTAGGCCATTAATTTTTTTTTGCCATCGGTAAACAGGGTGGCGCGGTGGCCTCATGGTTAGTGTGCTCGATTCCGGATCGAGTGGTCCGGGTTCGCGTCCTGGCCGGGGACATTGTGTTGTGTTCTTGGGCAAGACACTTCACTCCCGCAATGCCTCTCTCCACACAGGTATATAAATGGGTACCGGCGAAATGCTGGGGGTAACCCTGCGATGAACTGGCATCCCATCCAGGGGGGAGTAAAAAAAAATAGTCGCCTCATGCCACAGAAACTGGAAAAAGCTCCGGCTCTGATGGGCGCCTTGGCTCGTAAACAGACTCTATTTTATTTTTTTATTATTATCGGTAAACAGGTCTCCTTTGCTTTCCAGGCTTTTACTACAATCCATGACACTTCCCCTTTAATAGTGCCATTACATTATAATATTCTAACCCAAACCGATATACCTTAAATTATTTACAGTGGACGCTAAAATGGTAATGTTGTATTCAAGAGGGCTCAACGACAACATCTTGTAAAAATCTGGTATGTCTGGTGGTAGCGATGTTCTCGTGTCGATCCACTGGTTTTGAAAATGCGATGTGTTAGTGATGATCATTGAAGAGATAGAGAGGTAGATGGCTTATTGCTCATAGGGTTCAAAATATGGCTACAGCATTACAATAAAAGCAAACTTACGTAGCAAACGTACTAAGTTACACGGTTTCCAGCATTCGAATAATAGATATTGTGCCACATGCTTAGATGCCGCAACAACAAGCAACATGAAAGTGAAACAAAGATCTTGGGTTTTTGAAGGTGTTTTCGAAAACCCTAATTAGGGAGCTTAAGCACGCGACGTTTTTGAGCCGCGGACGGCAACCGGAAATGAACATTTCGTATGCCAGTACAGCAGTGTCTCCCAGATTTTCAACCTAATCATCTCTAATGGAGGAGAGATACATAGCAATATAAAGGTGGTAGTGAAAGACAAGTTAAAATGGAAAACCGCTCACTTCCGGTTGCCGTCCGCGGCTCAAAAACGTCGCAAGCTTAAACTCCCTATTATATCACGGAAAACGCCCTTACGGTCCTTCCTGGACAAAATAGAAAGCTACGCAAATTGTGATTATGAATCGCATAACGCATTGTTCTTAACACTCCTGTTAACTGGTAAACTTCTTATATTTCGAGCCTTGAAGTTCGGAGAGTTTTCGCAATCTCTTCATTATGCTTTCTGTTTCTTTTCACGGTTCCTCGTCTTTGCAAAAAAGACATTTCCACGGTATCTCCACACCCTCTCCGACTGCTCTCCTGTACGTTTCTCCTTCAATTCCAGTACCACAGCGTCGAAGTTGCGTTGCCATCTTTCACATCCGTCGCACAGTTATGCCCCTTGGAGCGTCGTTACAACTTCCGAACATGTGACACCATAGTTAATCTAATCGACATCTATTAACTATGGTGACACAATAAATTCCTCCATGGTATGCGTTGATCTGTTGTTTAACGTAGCTTATCGAGTTATGAGAGATGTTCTTGTGAACGGGAGGCGATATATTTATTTGCTGGTCTTTTTATAGTGGCAGTGCCGTCTCTGAAGGATCGAAATGCCAGCCATTTGATTGGTGAATGCTAATGCTGCTTACCATCCAGTTGTTATCATTGAACCATAAAACAATAAATAAGGTCACATACATCTTTTAATGAATGCTGATTCCATTGTTACGTAAATCAAAGCACAGTGCAAAAATGCCGCGCGTGTAATCCTTAACATTGTAAAAGTAACAAGCGCGCACGCGTTTGTAAACATGATTGCCGTTTCTTTTTTTAAATTCTGCTAGTTTACATTATTTTAGTCGAATAAACCAATCCGTAATTTCCTGTAAACTGTCTCACATCCTACACTTAAAGCCGCGCGCGCTACAAACAATGCATCACATATCCTTTTGTTAATTTTTTTCCATTGCAATTCAAATTTGGTCGCGTTTTCAAGTGTTCCATTGCAATTCAAATTAATTTTTCGTGCTAAAATGTATAGACGGGCCGCAAATTTGTAGACTGCAAAACAGTCGTTTTCTTCTATTTTCGGAAGGCGCGAAGCGCCGTAAGCGTGATCCTCGCGTGTGAAGCGCGCGAGCCTCCAGACCTTTCGTTTGAATGTTATTTTACCGTGTCGCTTGCGTTCGCAAAAAATACGACTGTTTTGCAGTCTACAAATTTGCGCCCAGTTTTCACCATCGCCATTACAAAATAAAATGGTTAGAATTTACCAGTAATGCCTGTAAACCACGCAAGCCGCGCTACTTCAAACAATCGCTACAGATAGACTCAATGTCAACCCAGGTCGGACACATATTTCAACGTAATGTAAAACCCATTTTACACTACTATTTTAAGTGCTTTATTTCTTGCCAAGTGCACTCCGACACAAAACGCATTCTAACTAGCAGCCACGCTGCCTTTAAATTCGGCGGCCATATTACACCGAGGTGGAGAAATAGTTACGAATTTTACAGAATAGTTCCGTTACGATGTTGTGTGTATTTTGGGAAACTAAATTCCCAAACTATGCTAGGTAATGTTAAATTCTCCTTTATTTAATGGTTTCACGTTATGTTTGTTGTTGTTTACCAGTTTAAGTCAATTAAATATCATCGGGCGAATCATCTGTAGTTTTGGGCGAAACATCCGGATACCGCAAATTCTTCTTGAATGTCCCATTCCACGGTCTTACCAGTAATGCAAAGAATATGAACCAACAAATACTACACATCCACCCTCCAAAAAGCGTCGTGATGTTCGCAGGAATTTTTAAGATGTTTCGATATTCTTTTATTTTTCCTTTTGTTGTAGAAATTGGCGACATCGCTGGAGTGGCCGATGTCACTATTCGTCAATCCTACAGACTCATTTATCTCAGAGCAGCTGAACTATTTCCAAGCGACTTCAAATTTACCACACCGGTTGACAAACTACCGAATCTTTGATCCTTAAGGTCCTTCCTGGAATAATTTTTATCATTGAGATGTTTCCTCATTAAATACACCCTCTTCAAATTAAATTTCTCCTTTGCTGACGGAGGAAAAATTTTATCACTAGATCATGGTGACTTAATGTATGTTTGAGCAATATGTCGTCAAAATGGATTTTCTCAACTAAATGGCCCGTTTACACATGCAATTCAAAAATCGCACGTTTAAACTGGGTGCGTTTTGAATGCGATTTTCCAGCGATTTGACGCCGCGATATCGCAAGGGTTTCGAATTTGCTAGAAAGTTGATGCAATTTTGCTGCGATTTTTCAATGTTGAATCACGAGGGACCCCTCGGGAGGTTTTGTCACGCAGCTTCATGACAGAGAAAAAGCGACCAAAAACCGTTCGTGGAGTTGCAATGAAGAAGCGGCATTGACTGAATTGTGTCAAAATTACCCATGTTTGTTTAACACCAGTTGTGCAGATTATAAACGACACGACAAGAAAGCGGGCGACATCGCTGGTGGTTAAAAGCAAATATGAAAGAGCAATATCAACGACTCGTTTACCGGTATTTATGTCTCAATTTTCAGGTGAGTCAACGCCAAAAAATTTCCGCTTTGAAAACAAAGCGTATACACCTGCGC
>NC_090884.1:62649214-62654214 GCF_036669925.1 Montipora capricornis
TCATGATCATTGACTTTTCTTCTTCATTTTTTTAATAAAAAGTTCCAAGTCTTCTTTTGCTTTTTCTTCCCATTGTTTTCTGTCCTCCACTCTCCTTTTTTTCTTCGGAAGGTTTTTTCCATTTTTTGCCCAACAGAGCTACATTTCCCTGCTTTCTAGGGATGGATATCTTTCCGCTAAACGCTGCCGTTTTTCCTTGCAAAATCAAAAAAATAAGCCGATATTGGCATTTTCGGTTGGTCGGGTTCCGCTTCTCGTTTTCGTTTCTTCACCAATCTCTCTGCATCCGATATCATCTTTGCATCGTCTAATATTTCTTTTGCCGCTCGAAGTCTTCTTACTTTTGATGTTAAGGTGTTCCACCTTCTTTCCACGTCGCCTTCACTGTAATTACCGAAAGCAATCTCGGTCCATCGAATGTCTTTGATAAAAACAAACTTAGTTAAAATTTAAAAAACGATCTCTGGCTAAAGTGATTAAAAAACTACGAGCTTTCGACTGCCCGAACTGCAGTCTTCGACGGGTAAAATGAATGATAAGAAATCGATGAGAAAATTTAAATGAACGTACATTGCAAAATGATGAGAATGTAGAAAATTTATGAATATTTGTTAAAAAGAATGTTGTATTGTCCAGGTAAAGGGCACGAATTGTTATCTGCGTTGGGTGTCACTGTGGTATGCCACGCTTCTAATGTTTTTCTCGTTCTAAAAGTGCCTTTGTCAATAACTGACGCATTCTCGAAATCAATGGCGTGATTATTGGACCAAGCGTGATTGGTAATTCTAGAACCTTTGGCCGCAGTTTTGGAGTTCCTTTTTTTCGCGTATTGAAAGCTCTGCCGGTTTCCTCAATATAACACCACGAACAATTTGTACAAACTTGTTTCTTTCCATATTTACTCAAATAATCGTCTACCTTGGAAAATAGTTGTACATCGTCGTCCTCTGTATATGAGCACTTTGGTTGGGTTTCCGTATCCTTACCCGCGGTCGCCATTTTCAGAGATGAGTTGACCTGTTATTTTTTAATTTTTTTTCATTAGTTTTGCCCTGAAGAAATAAAGAAAAAATAAACTGAAGATATACAAATACTGAGAATACAAAGATAACAATACACCAATAGTAACTTAAAATTGGGCAGGGACACCGCAACAGCTGGAGCCAATTACTGCGGACCCATGTTACAAGTGCTTTTCAAATGAAGCTGACTCATTCTTGAATAAATGCTTTCCAACGTAACAACGTGTAGCTGGAAAGCGCTTCCATTAAGGTTCGAAGCATATTTACCATGTCAATGATCTCTTTTTGTACTATAGAGTAAGTCTTTTGTTTACAAGAATTTCTGCAATTTTGTTGAGTTCATGCAAATTTCTACCTTTACTATAAATCTAGTTGATTTGGTTTTTGAAGTTCTCTCGCCTTTACAGCCGTTCGTCTTGTTGCCTAACTTTGATCCTATGTAGTATATTTAACGTAATGCTATGTCGAGTATACTCAACAACCGCAGTGAAAGAGTTTCAATACTCTAATCCTCGGAGTTACGTGATCCATCGCATTTCGATCGAGGACTTCCTTTTCCAGTGGGTTTTTTAACCACTGTTTTTTTTTTTCGTAGCGGGCGACTTATTATTCCAGTGGTATTTTTCTTTCTGCTCTGCTTTCTTTTGCATTATTTTTCGTTGTGTTGCAACTAAATTTTCTACATCTTGGTTTGTTTTTTTGCTTTTGGCATTTGTCGGCTTGCCGTCCAGTGTTTTCATGGACAATTTTCAGTTGTTTGTCATTTTTTCGATGATTGTATTAATACGGAAAAGAAGTGACTTACAAAAACATTTGACAATAAATTGCGACAATATTACTTAAAAGCATTCTAAGATTTAAAAAGCTAAAAAGCCGAATAAAAATAGATGACGTTTCGACGTTACCGTAACGTCATTTGTATCAAGTCAAAAAAGTATAAAAACTAAGTTTTATAAATACTAAGACGAACAATAAGACATAAAAATAATTCACAAGTGAAACAAAAAGTTTCGCATGTATGGAGTCCGTTTGGACGTTCAAATTAGGTTGCAATTTCTAAATGTAAAGCATTTCAAACACTAAACAATCAAATTTGCCTTGGCATTTTCTCACACACTCTGCTCACAGGGTACTTTGGAGGTAGAGAACTGGACAGTCAATGAAGTCCCACAGCAATACACGTTGCATGGTGGAAGTAAGTAAGAGGTGTTCAAGCAGGTGTCCGACTATTTTGGTGACGTGTTGCCGTTTCTAGAAGAGAATGTGAATCTTTCCCCTGCTACCCGCCAAAATCTGTTGGATATCTTTGAGAATCCTCAAGACCTTCAAAATCTCCGCTTAGAGCTTGCCGCTATTGTTGATGTTGGTATTCATTTTGTTAAGTCAACATACAGCCTTGAAGGTGACGGCTGTTGCCAGAGAAGTTATCAATGGCGATGCTGCCCTCAAAAGTAGATTGATTTATCAGGCTAAAGCATCTATCCAGCCAGGCAGGACTGAACTTTTTTCAAGAGAAGTTTAGCGTCCAGTTCCGCAATATAGTACGTGCATTCAAGATGGCACGCCTTTGTTGCCCAGTTCAAGTTAAACTGTAAATGCCTAATGCTGCAGCCCTCCAAGAACTCAAGAATTTTCCTTTTGTGGATGATAACACTATTGCTTACCTGGCAGCAGAGCTTCCGGCCTATCTTGCTGCTGCCGATGGTATTGTGGACTTGAGTGAGGAGCAGAAACTGGCATGGTGGGCAGCACGTCGTCACACCATCCCACACTGGGCTTCACTTGTTAGGAAGTTACTCCTCATTCAGCCCAGCTCTGCTGCTTCTGAGAGGGTCTTCAGCTTACTCAGCAGGACAATGCCTTAGAAGACTGTGTTAAATCATCTGTTATGATCAGATGCAACGAGTGCCAGAGAAAGGCATGAACTTAACAAATCGAAAGTGGTTCAGCGTTGTCTGTACTCTTATCGACAACGACATTCGTCATCACAGTGGTCAAAATGTTGTGGACTCACGAGGCGCAGCCTTATTATTACAAGAAAGTATTTGTCAGCACATTTAAAATTCTCAATGCGCTTACTGCGGGAAGCTAAAAAAACTATATATATATATATATAAGGTTCTTTTGGAGGAGCGCAACATATAAACTGAAGACACGAGGTCCAAGGATTAATTGACCTTTGGGGAACACCAACTCTACAGGGCGAGGATTAGATGTAGTTTTCCCTATGATGACAGATTGCGTGCGCCCACTCAAGTAGGATGAAAAATCACTGTAGTACAGTATCGGAGAAACCAAAATAAGATCCAAGCCTGGATATGAGAATTTCATCATCTGCAAGGGAATGATCTGGGCAAGGGTATGATCTGAAAGGGTAACCCTTGCATGATAGGCAAGTGTTACCCTTCTAGAAGAGTCACCCAATCTCCATGTAAACAGGCCCTTACTGGTGCAATAGATGTTCTACAGGGCTCGTTCGAAGACCGATCAGCGCTATAAAAATCAGGGGCTTTGTTTTTTTGGTCAAAAACATTTCTTCGGATCATTTTCTCGGTTATTTTTAAGAGCATCCAACCATCAACTTGTTGACAAAATGAATTAAATTGAATTTCCTTTTTAACCCATTTCCCACACCCCCCTCCACCGCGGCCGCAAAATTGCAGCCGTTCAGGCAAGGATTGTCGAGAAATTGCGTTACTTCCGTTTCCTTAAATTTGGCACATCGAATGTTAATGAAATTAGACAATCAATGGCCAGTTTTTATTGGAATCGGTTGAAATGAACAAAGGTTTGCTGAAATGACATACTGTGATATTGAAAATCGCCATCGAGCGAGACAGAAGGGAATGAAATCCTGGGAATTTTAGTTGGAATCACGGAAAAAATTATATAAAGAGCTTCTTAAGAGCCTAGCGAGGATATCTGGATAATTTTTATGGCAATAGTAAAGGATTTTAATGTCAAAATGAGGTTAACGTCTTTGTGTTGTGTTAACGTAACGGTCAGTGTAAAACGCAGACTGCAGACCAGGGGTAAAATGCAGACTGAGGTTATAATTTAACTGTTGCAAAAGCCCTAACCCATTAGAAATGCTAACAGTTAAGCCTAAATATGCAATCTCAAAAAAGGCTCGCTTATTAATTTCACAGGACACCCAATAACGCACAGAAGACCCAACCATGATTAGGAGTTGCGTTCTCGTACCTCGAACGCAATAGTAACAATTTTGAGGTTCGTCCCGAGGGACACTGCAGGACATCTCTTGTGTTGCCATTGGCTGTTGTTATCTACGTATTTGCGTGTTGAAATGTGGTGGATCAGAAGGCGTGAAATGTTTGTAAAACTTTGGAAGCGAAAAAACCTACCGGTAGTTCGTTTTTACGCAAGTGTATCCTCTTAAGCGATTTGATAGGGCAAGAAAATTCAACGGATTGTCTTGAAATTTGATCTGAGGACTCCCAAGATGCCAACCTAAAATACAGTGTGAGGGATTTCCGTTTTTTTTACGACTGAACTCCTGCAATTGCCTTCAAAGTAACCTTTATCGGTAAATTTGTGATTGGTTATATTCGACACAAATTTTTGAAGCAACCAAACAGAACATCAAAAAAGCCTTACGCGGTTTTGACAATAAACGCCTTGTAAATGACATACAGAAGGCTTCCCTTTGCATTAAAATTCTATACGAGAGACATCGGTCTCTCAAGGTTCTCGGGCCCTGCTCTTTTTTCGATCAGATAAAGTGGAAAAGAAAATATATTCCTCGGAAAGTGCATTTCATGACCTTTCGAAAGATGTATATAGCTTTTGGCTGCTGCGCTTAACAAAGTGCATTTTAAAAAAAAATTCGCAAAGGACACCCACGAAGGTCTACCGTAACCTTAAGAAGGGTCTTCATTAGTTTATCGACCAATAGAAATATTGAATTGTTTGAAACCGGGCTGGTACAAGAGAATTCTTTTGAAACAATTAAAGCTC
>NC_090884.1:62674214-62679214 GCF_036669925.1 Montipora capricornis
CATGGAGGTCTAGCCAGCCTGTTACATTTTTTAATACTTCCATGTCATGAAGAAGAGTTTTAATGGTACTTCCACCTGCAAATAAAATGTTTGGATACATTATTGGTACTAAAGTACCAACAACAAGTACACACACACACACACACACACACACATCGTAAACTCTGCTCGGCTTACTGGGGATAACACTCTAACAAACGATACTCAATTCATAAAGTCGACCGAGCTTAACTATTTCATTCTTCTTGCATCTTCACTCTGTTACAACGGGTGTGTAACGAGCTACTCTGAAGACTCTAAGCGAAGTTTCAATTAATATACTGTATTCTCTGCATTGATTGGCTAAGTAAGGAAAGTTGAAATCTTTTTCTGGAATTTTGGTCTTAATTATTAACAGACGTTAATTTCCACTGAAACCATCAGTCTTTATCAGTGAAGTTTGTCACATGGTAGTTCAGAAAACGATTTCAACTTTCCTCACTTTAATTGAATCTGGATGAATGACAACATTCACTTTCAGATTGGCTAAGTACTTAAGGTCATTCAAGGTTGCATTATGGACTGATCATTGAAGTATATGAAAATCATAAAATCTATGCCTATTAATCTTGAAACCATATGTCAACCAGAATAACATAACTAAAATGACATTCACTGTCTCTTGATGATGTGATCTCACTCGTTCGTGTGGCGGTGCGGCCCAGTGGTTAGGACGCTTGCCTTGAGATCCGGGGATCCTGGGTTCAAGACACGTTCTGACCATTCGTTGAGTTCAACTTCCCTGCTACACTTGTAAATAGCCAACTGGTTTGCCCCCAGCCAGTCAGGATTCTTAACAGTTGTTGTTGTTACGTTCTGTCATTTCGTTAATTGTGTTTCAATGGCTCTCAAAAGCCCATATGGAAAGTGGTCAATTAAAGTATGTATGTAACTGTCACACACTAAACACAAAGTCTCCAACAACCCCGACAACAAAAATATAAGCTGAATTAGGGGCTCGAAGCGCCTTTCCACCCTTCTCACTTGGCGCCTTGCAGTTTAATCACAATTTTGTTGATTAACTTAAAGTTAACACACCAAAACTGAGCAAGAACTGGATTGGAAGGTTTGAGCGCTTCTTGCAGTTCTTGTCTGATCTGAGCCCCCTAATTTGGCTTTTATTTTGCAGGGGGTTGGGGATGGGGCAGGGATTATCCACACCCGCGCTGCTTAAAGGAATCTTACCATTCCCTTGCGCTTTACCGCTGGATTTTTTGTGTGCCCTGCATATGCCGGAGATGATGCCTGTACGAAAAACAACAAAAAAAGGAAGGTGTCACACGCTAACACCAACTCGGTGTGGCCAACACATCACGCATGCGCACAACCATTTCACCCAATCAATTAGCAGCCACGGACAGCTGTTTCGGCCTTGCTGGGCCTCGTCAGCATGGCATAGCTAACATACCGGGGGAGGGGGGGGGGGGCACATGTGTGATGCGTTGGCCACACCGAGTTGGTGTTAGCGTGTGTCACCTTGCTTTTTTTGCTGTCTTTCACCTTTGTTCAAAAATTTCTAGTCCTGCAAAGGGGTGATATCACCTGTAAGAAACCATACGTACTCCTCCAACACCTATAACAGCTCTCGCGAAGAATCACCCGTGAGTCCTCACTCAAATGAAGCTCTCGAGAGGTCTTACTTAAACGTCAACAACAAGTTTGTAACCGCTTTCCGGAAAGTGATATACATACTTATGTATGTATTGAGTTGGTGTCGGAAACGGAAAGTGATTACAAAGACAATTCGGAAGGAGGGTGTAATTTGCAGGTTTCATGTTTTCCTCTGAAGTGTGGTAGGAACATGCTGTAACCCTCATTACAATGTTATCCACGTTTACACACGCATACAAAATCATTTTCGGCCCAAGCTCGCGTTACGCGCGAGACGTGGCTGTGAAAACATGCTAGGTAATCTTTTTGTTTTCTGTGTTATTTTCATAACAAAGTAGCAAAGAAGCGAAAAGTTATCAAATAAATGAATGAAATAAAGTAAGTTAACTCACCTTGTTTATTTCGTTTTGTCTTTTCGAGCTTTTTTTGACTGTTTTGGGACGTTGTTCTTGAAGAGGCTGTTGTAATCTTCCAAGACGAAGTTAAGGCTGGACACAGCGATTCACGGAGAAATGTACTCGAAAGCCTTTTGCTCGCTGAAAGGCAAGTTCGCAGAGCAGTTTTTCCCTCCAACGAAAAAAGCACAGTCTGTGTTCGTTCCTTGTCTGATCAGCTTGCTGAAAGCATATCCATTCGGCTCCAATGAGAAAGATTTCCTTCACATTTCTAGAGCAGGGGTTTTGCTAAAAGCAGGCCCGCGGCCCAGCTGCCCGCGGCCCAGCGGCCCGGCGGCCCACACAGTTTTGTTGTCCAGAGGTAAATCCACGTCCATGCACAGATTTGCATCGGGTTTGGGCGCGCAAACGAAGACCAACGAAAGACGGTGAGTTTGAATTCGTTTACCATTTTAATAATCATTTCAATCCTTTTCTATCCTTTCTTTCGTTGCATGTTGCTAAGTGAAAAACTTTTTCATTCTCTGTTGTTTTCCTCTGTTTACAACAACAAACAGAAACAAGGATTCAAATGATTAAAATGGTAAACGAATTCAAACTCACCGTCGTCCATTTTGCACGCCCAAACCCGATGCAGATTTGTGCATGCGCGTGGATTTACCGCTGGACAAAAAAACTGTGGAAGATCGGGACTGGGCTACCGGGCCTCCGGGCCGTGGGCCGGCCCGCGGTCCTGCTTTTAGCAAAACACCTAGAGCAGACTGTGGGGGAAGTGTTATCACTTACACTTTCCCCCCAGTCGATGTATATTTTCTAGGACAGGATCCGACTGTGTACCGGAGGGTGAGTGGCACTTTAGTGGGGGCAAGATCCCTAAACCAGGAGCCCGTTTCTCGAAAGTCCCGAAACTTTACGCACCATTTTTGGGTGTCGCAACTCTCTCTGTATCTCAAGAACGCAGAGGATTTAAGTCGTCAAACTTCATGGTCATTTTGCTTTTTGTTACCGTGAAAACATGTCAAAAGATCGGTTTTCCAAAACAAGCGGTTGGCAGTTTCACAAATGGCTTTTCGGGCCCCAAAAGTTTTCGGGACTTTTCGAGAAACGGGCCCCAGTCTCGTAGTTAGAAGGACGAGCACAAGCTTCGGCGGATAACTGTCTACTCTTTCTCATTCGAGCCGAAGGGATAATGCTTTCAGCAAGCTGATCACACAAGGAGGAACACAGACTGTCCTCTTTTCGTTGGAAGGAAAAACTGCGCTTTGAACGCGCTTTGAAAAAGGCTTTCGAGTACCTTTCTCCGTGAATCGCTGTGTCCAGTCTGAATTCGTCTTAAGGACGTTCGCGCCAATTGTCTCTGCGCATCCTTACTGCGCACGCAAATGCACACGATCGCGGCCGCGCGCTAAGTAATAAAGTGCGAAATGATAGGGCAAAAGGCCATTGCTATAACTTTGCCTGGATTTAACGGTCTTGGACGTTCGGTGACCCCTATTTTTTTTCCAGAAACGGATTTTATTTACAATTATCTCCACGTTGTCCAAAAATGAACAAAAAATCAATGTGGGAAGTTAAAAAAATTTCAAGATTTCTGCTCACGGGACATCAAATCTTGCCATCTTGCGGCTGCAAGGCGAGTGAAACTGTGGTCGCTAAATGCGAACTTGATCTTGGAACCTCAACAGTTGACTAAATTCACTTAATAAGTCCACTTAAACAATATTTGGCAGAGAAGATTTCACTTCAAAGATTTAATTGCAATATATTTGGGTTTACAGACACTGGCCTCATTCGCTAACGAAGCCCGATTTTGTCACATTTTGGGTGTTTTTCCGGGCATGTTCTCTCCAAAACGAAGTCGATGACCTCCCATTTTTTTTACATTTCTGACATAACTAACTGATCATATTACAGTGGTAAAAGTTTCAGAAAAAAATCAATGTTGAAAAATTTTCACGCGAACGTCCTTAAGAAGATTATGACAGACGCTTCAAGAACAACGTCCCAAAACAGTCGAAAAAAGCTTGGAAAGTGAGTAAGCTTACTTTACTTCATTCATTTATTTCATAACTTTTTGCTTCTTTGCTCCTCTGTCGTGAAACTGACTCAAAAAACAAAAAATTGCCTTGAAATGAACAGTGTTGTTGCTGACGTGACACTTTTCACAGCCACGTCTCGCGCGTAACGTGAGCTTGCCGCCTAACGTGACGTTAAGGGCGATAGAATTGACCGGCCAGACGGTCAGTGTAAAACGGAGACTGCAGACTGCAGACCGGGGGAAAAATGCAGACTGAGGGTAAAATAAATATTTATAATAAAAAACGAGTCATAAGCATAAAATAAAGAGTGTTTGAAAGACAATCCTGTTTTACATCTGTCACCAACTCACATTATCATGACTGCAGGTTGCTGCACCTTTTGGGGACTGCTGTTAAGACTCCATGGAAAAGGCGATCGTTGAAATCATCTGTGCTTTGTTTTTGCGCTTCCAGATGCATTTAAATGTTCAAAGTTATTTCTCACACCAGTACATCGAAGGATATCGATCGATAAACCAATACTCGGAATACCTGAAAGGTATCCGAGTTATAGATTGTTCACCATTTACCACAAAAATCCTGAAATTTCGGTTGGAATGTAAATGGTAAGCCTATTTTGGTCTTCCCAAACGAAAAATTTCCGGAGAAAACAGGATTTCTTGAAAGGTAGTCCAAAATTCCCAAACGGAATTTCCAATCGGAAAACGCGTGACTTTTACATTCTTAAAATGCTCCTGGTCACCGCAGCTAGATAAAAATCGATCAAATTTTAAAAGAAAAATGAGCAACACTAAGTTATTAAGGAATTATCTAAGATGCAAGGGGAGTACTTGAAAACGTCCGCCCGACGTTTTCAAATGGGCATTCATTTTAATCTTGGCTACACGCAACCAAAAACACTTAAGAATTGTTTCTG
>NC_090884.1:62699214-62706714 GCF_036669925.1 Montipora capricornis
AATCATTGACTTTTCTTGCTCATTTTTTTTTTCTTCTTATTGTTTTCTGTCTTCCAGTCTCCTCCATGATGAGCCCAAGTTCTTTGTGGTGATCAGGAAGCTGACGTTGCAAGAAACCCTCCTCACTTGGAGGCTGGAGGACAGATGCTGGCTGTTCTGAGAAGCCAAGAGCTCTAGCACTTCGTCGTTGGTTATTGGATCCGTCCTACCATGAAATATCCCGGGCACATGTTGATGGCATGATGATAGGTCGCAAGTAATAGGTGTTCTGTTCATTGTAGAGAGAAATGTCAAATTTAATATGGCCACATGTAGAAAGCAAATTATACTCCATTCATGCAAATAGCCAGATGTAACATATTTTGTGGGCCTTGACAATAAATCAATTATAATAGGCTTCCTACAAGATCCCGAAGTTTACGTTTTACTCTCTTCTCTAATGCTCGTAACATTATAGAGCGAAAGGCAGACTAAGCCACCATTCGGTCGGTCCCTCCACGCCTCCCCCCCAAACCTCACGTCTCACTAGATAGAGTTTCTGGAACTATAGAAATGGTTAACAATGCTTGACAACTACCCGACAGACGCTTTGTAAAATCCCATCAGATGAAAACCTTAGTTGGCGCAGTTTTTTTTGAAAAAAAAAAATGTCAGCTTTCTGGAGAGCTTTCTGATGGGCTGCTTGAAGTGTCAGAACGTTCAGAACTCGTTCTGTAAAGCTGTCTTTTTCTGTCACGTGGGATACTGCTAAACAAAATAAAAAAATCAAATTGCATGATAACCGGCATATCTTTCAGTCTTATCAGCTGTAAGAGATACTGTAACTGATACGTTTAGAGAATGTTCACTCTAATAATAACTGCAAGGTCATAAAACAATCTCAAAAGGCGCTGTTAACATTAGCTCACCTGCGAGGCACATACAAATCTACCGATCGGTCTTCTTTCGATGGAGAGCTTAGTCCTTGAAAGGTGTTACTCAGTTCTTCAACAGACTTGTCGCTATCCTGTACATACGGAACAACAACTATATCACTTTCCTGTGAATGAGTGCAACAATCTAAAGAATTCATTGAGACTGGAAGAACGGGAAAATTAACTGGCTTTCGTCATATTTTTGCGTATCTGCTTCTTTGAACGAACCCAGTTGGGTGTATCAAAGCTAACCCATGTGCCCATCATCTTCCAGTTCATAATGGTGTGCCAAAAGACTAGGAAACTAATGGGCTCCCTGAGAAATACACAGAATTTGTAGGTTAAATTTGGGCAAGGCAACAAGTTATGACCATTTTCTTGAGAGAGAGGTTACTATAACAAGAGCATAACCTTAAAAAAACACCCTGAATTTAAGCTTTTAGTGCCAATAACCCAAGAACGAGTTCAGTGACCGCCATTTATTTTATTGAACTATGATCCACACTTCATGATACTTTGTTTTGAAAAGTTGAAAATAATTATCAGAGGTGGCCAGCTTTTTATACTTTGCACAAAATTGTATCGTGACATATTGATCATACCCTGCGAGCAGTTGCTTTCTCCTACGCTACCTGACAGAGAAACCACTGCGAGCAACCGTTAATTTCTTTGAATGAGCCGCCGTCCAGCGCCAAGTATGATTAAATTTGAGTTAGCAAACTTGTTTTGGCGCTTGCGCGTGCTTTTAGCTACGTAACTGCTGCGTTTGGGCGAGCCTGCTGTGTACGGATTTCCCGCGAAATAATACGAAGTGATGTCAAATACATCACGTAGGATGTGACGTAGGAGAAACCAACTGTTCGCAGGGTATATTGATCATCACGCAATACTAAAAAATGGCGGTCACCAATCTCATTTTTGAATTCATTGACACTTAAATCTTAAATTAAGGGTGTTTTTACCTGGTTATGCTGTTGCTATGGTAACATCTTATCTCGAAAAAAGAATCACAACTTATCGTCCAATGTACGCAACTGATAAAGAGTGGTAGTAATGGTAATCGTAATCAGCCACCTTAAAACACTTGTTAATTGATGGAACAATTTATTAACAAAGCTTCTGTACCAAATCAAGTAGATTTTCCTTACCATTCCATCACTTACTACTATTGCATGAGGTTCAGGACGATCTTTGCAGGACTTTTTGGGGGTCACTGGTAGCTGAAAGATAGCAAATAATACCCTTAGTGCAGGCTGCATGAGAATTAAAAAACACAAAATAGTGAATTAAATTAAACTATTTGTTTACAGTCAAAACAGCTCAAGCGTTCCTCCGATGAGCGGATTAACGAGTTCATTATGTAAATTTGATTTCAGGAATCATTTCAACAATCTGGTTGCCGGATAAATGATGCAAAATTCAAATCAAGCCTCAGGTCAAAAATGGAATTTTGATTGAATTATTGCTCGCTTCCGGTGCCAGGCCGGCGTGAGAATTTGACAAGTGTACCAATTTGCATAATCTGCCAAGGTCATGACAAGCATGATTTCTCTTTATTTTAAAAGTCATTTCTCTATCCAATCTTTAATTTGAAAACACAGTGTCTCAAGTTTGAGGAGAATGGTAATGTTGGTAGAGTGAAATGACCGTTGTTTGGCAGATGATATGCAAATCAGTACACGTGTCAAATTCCCACGCCGGCCTAGTACCGGAAGCCAGCAATATTGCAATCAAAATTCGAGTTTTCAACTGACTCTTGATTTCAATTTTGCACTATTCATTCGACGAACAGATTATTCAAATGATTAGATATCAAATTTGCAATAATGAACTCATAATCCGCTCGTCAGAGGAACGCTTGAGCTGCTTTGACTGCAACACTCAACTAAACTAAAAAATTGCGCTAAGTACTTACATAGACATGAGTGGAGCATGAAATGTTGCTATGCTCTTTGCTGAAATAAGAAAAATATTGCAGACTAGGGTTTTGAGTAGGGAAATAAATGTAAAGGTTTCTTTTGAAAAAAATAGAAAATTATCCAGATTAAAATAACGAAGAAAGCACGTCGCAGTAAAGGTTTTATCATTACAAACTGTCGTTTACCTGCTTTCTTCAATACTCAAGGCAAGTGCTTTCTTGACAGCTTCACTTGCAGAATAAGGATCATTGATACTAAAGACAAAAGTTCACAGTGCACATTTTCATTAAAAAGTAACTTTTGCAACATCTTAGAGACCGTGAAAAGGAAAACAAATGGGCAAATCTAGAAGCTTACCTATCGTTCCACAGCATCGGTGGAAGGTGTGAGGCATTCTCACCATTTTCCTAAAAAACAATAAAAGAAAAAAGCAAAAATCAGATGTGACTGAAATGTTTCTCTTAGAAAAAGGGCAAGTTCTGCCAGTGGGAATGAGTCGACACAACGCAACTACTTACTCTGTCATTAGAATCTTCTTGAACATTCCTTCGGAAAAAAAAATATATGAGAAGCTGCAACCTTGGTCGCAAGGGTTGGAAAAAAAAACTATTCTATAAACATTTTGCCCCTCCCTACCCTGCGAGCAGTCTCTTTCGATCTTCCTAGATAAGTCGGGAAGAGGAAAGAAGACACTGCCAGCCGCCTCGACATTCTCTGATTTGCCGCTCATCTAAAGAAATGGACGACTCAGTCCAGTGTCTACTTGTCAAACCTGTTTTTTTTAATTTGTGCGCATGATCAATCCCCACGCGTCATCAATATTTTTTAAATCTACAACAGCGTGACAATTTTTAACTGTCTAAATTCCCATGAGTATTTCCTCCGTATGTCGGTTACAGAAACTAGTTTGCCAGAATTGAGAAACCTATTAATTTTTCCAGTAAAAGTTGAAATGGGAATTTAAAAACTTGAACGATCTTGAGTTTCGAAGGAAATGATTCCTTGGTTAGAGTTGTTCGAAAATATCCCTACTGTTTGTTTTGGTTTTGTGCTTTGCGGTTACTAGTCACGCGTGACTGACTCTCGACTACGTTTGAATTTTTAACGCATGCTCAACACGAAATGTAGAGGCGGCTCGCAGAGTCTCTTTCCTCTTCCCGACTTATCTAGGAAGATCGAAAGAGACTCTGCTCGCAGGGTAGCCCCTCCCCACCCCTGTGCAATGTTGACAAAACACTGTCATCTACCACAAGTTTGCATTTTACCATTTTCCAACATTGAAAGGGGGAATGGGGGTGTTGACACTTATTCTGTAAGTATTACGATTATGATTTCATGTTTTTCGCATTTTCCAACACAGTTTGTCCACGGTTGTAGGTACAGTCTTATTCAAGTTTCAGAGTTACACAAAGAAAGCATGCAAACGCAAATCGACCGCCTTACAAAACCTTTTATAATTGTTGCCTGCCATTGAACAGAATTACCGTAAGATCATCTGATTACAAAGTGAGAATGTGATTGCCTGATAAACTGACAAACGCAACCCAGTGACAATTCGCAGTTCACATATGTCATTATTTAGCTTATGAAAATTTCAATCTCAAACTGTGGTTTGAAAATTACTTACATCAATTGACTTCTTCTCGATCGGGTTCTGTAAACAGACGAAAACAACAGAGAATGACAACGTTTTTCACTTAGCAATATGCAACAAAAGAAAGGATCTAAAATGATTGAAATGATTATTAAAATGGCAAACGAATTCAAACTCACCGTCTGCACGCCCAACCCGATGCAAATCTCTGCATGCGCGTGGATTTACCGCTGGACAACAAAACTGTGTGGGCTCTGGGCCTCCGGGCCGTCGCGGGCCGTGGGCCGCTGGGCCGCCGGGCCGCTGGGCCGTAGCGGGCCGTGGGCCGCTGGGCCGTAGCGGGCCGTGGGCCGCGGGCCGCTGGGCCTTCGGGCCGCCGGCCTGCTTTTAGCAAAACCCGTAGTTTTCCCTATGATGACAGATTGCGTGCGCCCACTTAAGTAGGATGAAAATCACTGTATTACAGTATCGGAGAAACCAAAATAGGATCCAAGCCTGGATATGAGAATTTCATGCATGATCTGCAAGCAGGGTATGATCTGCAAAGGCAAGGGTTACCCTTCTAAGAGGGTGCCCCTTCTATCTAGAAGAGTCTTCGGATCATTTATTTTTAAGAGCATCCAACCATCAACTTGTTGACAAAATGAATTAAATTGAATTTCCTTTTCAACCCATTTCCCACACCCCCCTCCACCGCGGCCGCAAAATTGCAGCCGTTCAGGCAAGGATTGTCGAGAAATTGCGTTACTTCCGTTTCCTTAAATTTGGCACATCGAATGTTAATGAAATTAGAAAATCAATGGCTAGTTTTTATTGGATCGGTTGAAATGAACAAAGGTTTGCTGAAATGACATACAGTGATATTGAAAATCGCCATCGAGCGAGACAGAAATGGCCCCCACCGAAGGGAATGAAATCCAGGGAATTTTAGTTGGAATCACGGAAAAAAATACATACAGAGCTTCTTAGAGCCTAGCGAGGATATCTGGATAATTTTTATGGCAATAGTAAAGGATTTTAATGTCAAAATGAGGTTAGCGTCTTTCTGTTGTGTTAAACAGAACGGTCAGTGTAAAACGCAGACTGCAGACCAGGGGTAAAATGCAGACCGAGATTATAATTTAACTGCTGCAAAAGCCCTAACCCATTAGAAATGCTAATAGTTAAGCTTAAATATTGTTTTAAGCCTAATTAGGCAGAAGGCTAGCATTTCTAAGGGGTTGGGCTTTTTCAACAGTTATGTTATAACCTCAGTCTGCATTTTACCTCTGGTCTGCAGTCTGCGTTTTACACTGACCGGTTAACGTAATTAAATATTCCACGCGGCCTAGTGTGCTTGTATTTACCGTCGGCCGTAAACTTGATTTCCACTCTCAAAATTGCCTCCAGAACCAACTTTTTGCGTAGAACAAGCTTTTTAGAATGATTTTCTTGTCTTCTGTGGTAATACTTGACGATTCGGGAACATTTTGTGAGAAAATATTTTTGACGCGTCACACGCGTGTGTTGATTGCCCAAATAACCAATTAACCAATAGTTATGCATAACATCAAAATATTCGCGGACCGATCAACTTCTCTGAAATTTGAAAGGATGATTGCTAATGAATACAGGAAGATTGTTAATAACTAAAAATTCCTGTGTTAAGCATGAGAATTAACTGATATGTACGCTTCACGAAAGTTCAAAATTTTACGAAAACAATATCAGGCCTCAGCAAACGCTTGAGAGATAAACGCCGAGGACACACGAATCACCAACGTGGGTTAGTGCGTCGAAGTGAGGCAGAACGTAACCAAGCGCCTCAGAGTGAGGTAAGTATGCAATCTCAAAAAAGCCTCGCTTATTAGTTTCACAGGACACCCAAAAATGCACAGAAGACCCAACAATGATTAGGAGTTGCGTTCTCGTACCTCGAACGCAATAATAACAATTTTGAGGTTCGTCCCGAGGGACACTGCAGGACATCTCTTGTGTTCCCATTGGCTGTTGTTATCTGCGTATTTGCGTGTTGACATGTGGTGGATCAGAAGGCGCGAAATGTTTGTAAAACTTTGGAGGGCGAAAAAAAACCTAGTTCGTTTTTACGCAAGTGTATCCTCTTTAAGCGATTTGATAGGGCATGAAATTTCAACGGATTGTCTTGAAATTTTATCTGAGGACTCCCAAGATGCCGACCTAACATACAGTGTGAGGGATTTCCGTTTTTTTAACTCCTGTAATGGCCTTCAAAGTAACCTTTATCAGTAAATTTTTGATTGGTTATATTTGACATAAATTTTTTAAGCAACCAAACAGAACATCAAAAAAGCCTCACACGGTTTTGACGATAAACACCTTGTAAATGACATCATACAGAAGGATTCCCTTTGCCTTAAAATTCTATACGAGAGACATCGGTCACTCAAGGTTCTCGGGCCCTGCTCTTTTTTCGATCAGATAAAGTGAAAAAGAAACTATATTCCTCGGAAAGTGCATTTCATGACCTTTCCAAAGATGTATAGTTTATGGCTGCTGCGCATAACAAAGTGCATTTAAAAAAAAAATTCGCACAGGAAGCCCGCGAAAGTCTACCGTAACCTTAAGAAGGGTCTTCATTAGTTTATCGACCAATAGAAATGTTGAATTGTTTGAAACCGGGCTGGTACAAGAGAATTCTTTTGAAACAATTAAAGCTCAGACAATCATTGAAAAGTAGTGACAAAATTCACATACCTGGAAGTTTGCTAAGTTCTGTAGCTACAGAGTATTTAGCTGGTTTTCCCAAAGGCCAGTCACTGTCGCCTCATCTGCCACACAACAAAAATAGTATACCATTTTCAATGTCAATACAACCACTGACTGCCTTCACGATACTAAGTCATGGGAAGCGAGATTTTAAGGAGGCAGACGGTCGTAAGCCAGAGATAGGGGAAAGATGCCCGCGTCGCCGAAGGGGAGGTGCGAGGGGCAAAAAAATTCCACACTGGACCAGAACGGAGTAACTTGGAGAAAGAGACCGAAAACCAGAGAAGGTTTGCATAAATAGGCAAATGAGTTCCCTGGGGACTTGAATAGCATGGTCTCCTAATCC
>NC_090884.1:62734214-62736714 GCF_036669925.1 Montipora capricornis
GTGCATAATTGAGTACAAACAACAGATCACAGATCCAAGTCTCTGTCTTTTTTAAACCCATAAGTTACTAGAGAATTTTTCATTTGATTTCAGTGTTGTCCACAACACCACACTTGTACAATATTAGAACTACAGCTCACTTTAATTACGGCTCGACGGGCGACAGATTGTTGTCGAAGTCCATTACTCGTCCCTTTTAAGATTCCAGATTTTTTTTCAGCGTCTGTCTTGGTCAGTATCCAATTGACTTTCCATTATTGAGCTCCACGAGGGTATATTTTGTTTAAAGGTCCACTAAAACGCCATTCACGTTACATGACTTTCGACGCCATTGCCGGTCAAGTTAATCGTTCTTCTGTGTCCACCAGAGAAATCTACGCATTTCCCACTACCCTCTCGATCCTAAGAAAATACGCGCTGTAGGCTCTATGCACAAAGACACCACTTAGCAGGGGAGTGACAGGCAAGACTTTTACCGACACGGAAAAAAAACGAAAAAAATTAAAAACTAGACGCTCCATGAGCGTACACTGGGTTGCCTGTGGTACGAAGGGACTGAGTTGGGTGGTATTAAACTGCAGCGTTCCAGGCAATTTTTTTTTCAAGTCGGGGGGTCATTAAAACCATTTAAGGGGTCACCCAGAAGTCGAACCAGCAGAGGCCCTTTGGCTCACACCTTCATACGACGAAACAAATCCCTTTTTGAGGTTAAAAACCTGGCTACCGGCCTATTAATCATTTGTCAGAAAGAAGAAATTCCTGTCATCTTTAGAAAAAAATAGACATGCATTGCTCACGTGTGGTACTGAAGTAACAGCGCTTTATTCCATATTGTCGACTGAGCTGCGTTTTGTCTTCCAGGAGATTCAAGTTGTCTTTGCGTAATAAGTAGGTCTAACAGTACGTGATATTGTTTTGGTATTGTATATTGTAGTGCCGTGGTAGAAGTCTTAGATAAATAGCCCCCTGAGAAGACATGTGGTTACTAGCAAAGTACTGAACCCAGAAAAATTGAAGAAAATAAAAGGGAATCGAGAAACATTGGCTTCTGGGCTGACATGTTGATCATTTTCAAGTTCCCTCACAACTTCTTTTCACCACAAGTTTAAGCGTGTACTCTAATCATCTGATAGCTTTGTAATACCAAAGTTCACTGAAGTTAAGTCCTGTTTAGCGGGGTTAGTGTTTGGATGGGAGACCAAAACAATATACTCCTCATTAAACAGAAGCATCGGACCGAAAATACTATTAACGCTAACAAATGCGAACTCAGCAAGGTACATATTTTGTTAGCTTGCTTTATGCAAAACAAGAACATCATTCTAAGAGCTTATTCCACGCAAAAAGTAGGTTCAGCAGGTAATTTTGAGAGTGGAAATCAAGGTTACGCGGCAGACGGCAAATACAAACTCACGATTTAATTAAGTTAACACACCAGAAAGACTCTAACCTCATTTTGACAAGAAAATGCTTTACTATTGCCATAAAAACTATCCAGTTAAGCTCGCATATCATAAAACATGATGAATTCATAAAGGCCACTTTTTGCAGCGAACAATTCTTTGAAACAAACAACATATCTGCTTTTAGAGGCAAAAACCCCTTCTATTTCATTACATACGTGAAAAGAAGAAACTCAACTAAATTTCAGGATCAAACCGTTTCCATGAAGAACCTTTTCCTTGAATAATGAAGCGCAAAATACACGACAAGCTTTCTTTCAAATAGTTCTTGGCTGTTACATTTCCAATTATTTTTTTACCTGAACACTGTGCAGAGTTGATTACAGATTCACGCAAGGAGTTCGATTCGTTCAATCGTTGTCTGTCTTTGTTGAACCCATAAGTTACCAGAGAATTTTCCATTTGGTTTCAGTGTTCTACATAACAGCACACTTGGTTAAATATTATTTTGGAAATACAGCTCACTTTGATTTTCGGCTGGACGGGCGATAGAGTGTTGTCGAAGTCCATTACTCGTCGCTTTTGAGATTCCAGGTGTTGGTTTTGCCCCGCCTGCCTAGTTTATCCAACTGACTTTCCATTATTGAGCTCCATAAGGGTATATTTTATTTAAGGATCCACTAAAACGCCATTCGCGTTACATGACTTTCGACGCCATTGCAGGCTAAGTTAATGATTCTCCTGTGTCCACCAGAGAAATCTACGCATTTCCACTACCCTCTCGATCCTAAGAAAATACGCGCAGAAGGCTCTATGCACAAAGACACCACTTACCAGGGGAGTGACAGGCAAGACTTTTACCGACACGGAAAATAAAAAGAAAACGGAAAATCTACCCATTTTCCGACTGGGATTGCCATACGGCTACCCAGCAAAAAGTAACAAAAAAAACCCACGAAATGAAACCCAGATTCCGACTGGGTTTGGCAACACAGTAAAAATAAAACCAACAAATCAAACGCAGATTCCGACTGGGTTTGCCATACTGGCAACGCAGTAATAATAACAATAACTTTATTAACTTCTCAAGGTCATTT
>NC_090884.1:62739214-62741714 GCF_036669925.1 Montipora capricornis
GCCACGGGAAAATATTTTAAAATATCGGAATTTCCTGACAAACGTTTGTTGATTGATACCTTGTAAATAACATTGTGCAGTGATTTTGCTCGTGCTGCGGCATCCGATTCCCGATTAGTCTCCTTCGCAGCCCCGCGTGGGGACGGGGAGCGTTGCGTGACTCCGGCCCGAGCGGCTGCGAAGGAGACTAATTCCCGATATATTCAGAAGAAGAATCCTTGGCGGTTTCACGTCTTACCGGCTCTGATCCTGACACTTACCAAAAAAAAAAGATCGCTTAAACAATTTTTTTATGGTAAACTACATTTACTAAGCTTTCTTCTGATGTATAGTTTGTTATAATTTTATTGAAACTAGCGCGCGTACGAACTGTTTCCTGAAGGATTCCCGCGAAGGTGGGAAGTAACCTTAACTGATGACCCAGTGATTTCATGTGCCTACTTTGGGTGGGAACTTTGTTATTGATCCGGTCCGAGTTTTGTCGATCCGATCCGGTCAGGGTTTTGCCAACGGCCCAAAAACCACCCAAATTCCAGAGGATAAAATAATTCGCTGCACATGTAATCAAGGTACATATGTAAGGTTTGGAGCGAAAACAGCCAATATTTTGAGGGAAAACAGCATTATGTGCAACAACAAGTCCGAGAGGCAAATTTCAGGGGCACCTAACGTCAATTTTCGGAAATATCTGTTCGAAAAACGATTTGAGATCTAGAATTTTCGGAACATTTGTTGTAAAATTTCTTGCTTGCCTGCCTGTGCTAGGATTTTCGAACATCTGAAAAGTGGTATAATTGCCCATTTTTAACGGATTTTTATCCTAAAAAGGTTACCTAGAATTTTCGGGAGCCTTTTTTCTGGCTAAAATTTTCGAAAAGGTAAGTTTTGATCCCTATAATTTTCACTGGACTTTCAGCTAGGAAATCCGAACAGATGAAAACTTCTTTAGGGGATAAAATGTCTATATCTAACATTTAAATACTAAAATACGTTTAACAATGCTGTGTTTAAGTGGTTTTGAACTATATGCTCGTTGGGTGCTCCTGAAATTTACGCAAATACCACGCAACGAAAATAATCGTACCGTTTCAGCAATTTTAAGGCTTAAAATTTCCATCCAACGAACTAAAATCCTTTCCTGTATCCTTTCCGTGCCTGTAGTGTTAATTTTTGGCTGAGAAACTATGGAAAATGAATGTTTCCCATGCATAGTTTTAGGTGAAAAAAAAGGTAGGTCAATGGAACTCTAAAAGGGTACCATTTTGTGCCTTATTTGATACACGTTACCGTCATGCCAAGTTTGCATGAACATCCCAAGACTGACTGAGATATTTTTGAGATGCAAAAAGCCTACTACCTAGTTCGAGCGAATGGAGTTTCATTTTGGACAAATGGGTTTTCAGTTCGGGTGAATAGGTCTTCAGGCAAAACGACCGCAATACTAGTTTATTTCTCATAATGATAAACTTTGTTGAAGTGGCGTGGTGTTGCATAACATAAACAACAAAGTACCTCATGATCATTGACTTTTCTTCTTCATTTTTTCAATAAAAAGTTAAGTCTTCTTTTTCTTTTTCTTCCCATTGTTTTCTGTCTTCCAGTCTCCTTTTTTTCTTCGGAAAGTTTTTTCCATTTTTGCCCAACAGAGCTACTATTTCCCTGCTTCCTAGGGATGGATATCTTTCCGCTAAACGCTGCCGTTTTTCTTCAGAAAATAACAAATAAGCCGACTTTGGCATTTTCGGTTGGTCGGGATCCGCTTCTCGTTTTCGTTCCTTGACCAATCTCTCTGCATCCGATATCATCTTTGCATCGTCTAATATTTCGTTTGCCGCTCGAGGTCTTCTTACTTTTGATGTTAAGGTGTTCCACCTTCTTTCCACGTCGCCTTCACTGTAATTACCGAAAGCAATCTCGGTCCATCGAATGTCTTTGATAAACAAATCTTGTTTCTTTCCATATTTACTCAAATAATCGTCTACCTTGGAAAATAGTTTTACATCGTCATCCTCTGTATATGAGCACTTTGGCTGGGTTTCCGTATCCTTACCCGTGGTCGCCATTTTCAGAGATGAGTTGACCTGTTATTTTTTTATTTTTTTTATTAGCTTTGCCCTGAAGAAATAAAGAAAAAATAAACGGAAGATATACAAATACTGAGAATACAAAGATATAATACACCAATAGTAACTTAAATTGGGCAGGGACACCGCAACAGCTGGAGCCAATTGCTGCGGACCCATGTTACAAGTGCTTTTCAAATGAAGCTGACTCATTCTTGAATAAACGCTTTCCAACGTAACAACGTGTAGCTGGAAAGCGCTTCCATTAAGGTTCGAAGCATATTTATCATGTCAATGATCTCTTTTTGTACTATAGAGTAAGTCTTTTCTTTACAAGAATTTCTGCAATTTTGTTGAGTTTATGCAAATTTCTACCTTTACTATAAATCGAATTGATTTGGTTTTTGAAGTTCTCTCGCCTTTGGACAGCCGTTCGT
>NC_090884.1:62746714-62749214 GCF_036669925.1 Montipora capricornis
CTGAACTCCTGCAATGGCCTTCAAAGTAACCTTTATCGTTAAATTTGTGATTGGTTATATTGGACACAAATTTTTGAAGCAACCAAACAGAACATCAAAAAAGCCTCACGCGGTTTTGACGATAAACGCCTTGTAAATGACATACAGAAGGCTTCCCTTTGCATTAAAATTCTATACGAGAGACATCGGTCTCTCAAGGTTCTCGGGCCCTGCTCTTTTTTCGATCAGATAAAGTGAAAAAGAAAATATATTCCTCGGGAAGTGCATTTCATGACCTTTCGAAAGATGTATATAGCTTTTGGCTGCTGCGCTTAACAAAGTGTATTTTAAAAAAAAAATCGCAAAGGTCTACCGTAACCTTAAGAAGGGTCTTCATTAGTTTATCGACCAATAGAAATATTGAATTGTTTGAAACCGGGCTGGTACAAGAGAATTCTTTTGAAACAATTAAAGCTCAGACAATCATTGAAAAGTAGTGACAAAATTCACATACCTGGAAGTTTGCTAAGTTCTGTAGCTGCAGAGTATTTTGCTGGTTTTCCCAAAAGGTCAGTCACTGTCGCCTCATCTGCCACACAACAAAAATAGTATACCATTTTCAATGTCAATACAACCACTGACTGCTTTTGTGATACTAAGTTGTGGGAAACGGAAACTAAGGAACCGGGACATGAGAGGGAAAAACATAACCTCGCCAACCTGAACTTGGGCAGCCGCGGCGCCCGGTGGCGCTTGATGTTGTTGTGCTTCGGCTTGAAGTTGTAACTTGGCGAAAAAGACCGAAAACCAGAGAAGGTTTGCATAAATAGGCAACTGAGTTCCCTGGGGACTTGAATAGCATGGTCTCCTAATCCATGAGGTGTTAAAAGGATACCGACGTTGCGCGCTGGCTAAATCCGTGGCTATTTTGACAGTAAAAATAGCAAAAATGAAACAAATACAGACACAAACGAGCGGGGCGACACCACAGAGTGGCACATAAATGGCAAAACTTGGCAAAGCACGCGGTAGACATGTAAACTAAGGAACCGGGACATGAGAGGGAAAAACATAACCTCGTCAACCTGAACTTGGGCAGCCGCGGCGCCCGGTGGCGCTTGATGTTGTTGTGCTTCGGCTTGTAACTTGGCGAAAAAGACCGAAAACCAGAGAAGGTTTGCATAAATAGGCAAATGAGTTCCCTGGGGACTTGAATAGCATGGTCTACTAATCCCTGAGGTGTTACAAGGATACTGGTGTTGCGCGCAGGCTAAATCCGTGGCTATTTTGACAGTGAAAATAGTATGTTGCATTTTATTGTACATGAGCATCAGTAATTAACAATAATATTATTGGGCGAGGTTGAGCAAAATATCGTGATTTATCAATGGCGAGCAGATCAATTATTTTCTGAAGCCGAAGACTAAGGCAAATAATTGATCTGCGATTATGGGATAACCGAGTTCAATAATTGTTTTATCATTCGATCACTGAGTTTGTTTTTCACATTTCCCATCAATTAAATCTCTCTCTCAAAGCCCAGGAAAGCGAACTGCCATTTTTACACAAGGGCATTGTTTCAATTACCCATGAGCAGAACATTTGCAGCAAAACACTTATTTGTAGGCAGTTATTTGCAGGTCACGTGGTGGGCTCTCGGCCAAAGAAAAGGAAGGAAAAATACAACGAATGATAATAATTGTTGTCCCGTTGATAAACTTTAACAAATTTCCTAGAAAGCCATGCAAACACAAAGTCGCAAATGTCAAGTCAAATCAATGAAAATCAATAAACTGTATGTCAGTAAATTGTCTAATTTTAATTAGACAATTTACAATTTACAATTTACGTGTTAAAACACGTTATAAAGAGTATGATGATGGTAGGTCATTAGCGGAGCTCCGGCAGCCCTTTGGGCCGCCATTCCGGAATTGCACAGGGAACTGGGCGAGTATCAAATTTAAAGCAATCGATAAATTGATACCATTATGTGCCAGTCAAATTGAAGCTTCAACATCCCCCCCCGGGTATACCCTGGGAATTTGACTCCTTTTCCTGCCCAGGGGGAGGGAATTTGATCATCGTAGTTTTCCCGGGGGCTGAGCATTTGATCACCACTCATAGGGGGTGGTGGTCACAACTACTGTCACAACTACTGTTGGCTCGTACGGAGTAAATGGTGGCAAGATGGTGGATGGTCACGTTTATGTACGGCTCCTGATTTGTATGGTGTTCTCTACGTTCGTATTGGGTTCCAGAAGCATTGACAAAAATCAAGGTCACTCCAAAGCTAATGCTCATATAGTGCTGTTGTCTTCTTGGGCCATTAAACGCCAGTCTTGCGCCAATCAAGTGAAATTCCCAATTGTGAAGTGGTCTAAACATGGTTGTATAGTCATCACTCTACCGGAGATTAAACGAGCGACTAGAGTGGATACAATTCTGCAATGTGGTGATATCCATCCTCAGCCTGGACCTCTTACGGCAAGATTTCCGCACAGGTCCCTACTTCATTATGCAT
>NC_090884.1:62776714-62779214 GCF_036669925.1 Montipora capricornis
TTTCGTTCAGTGCAATTGGTAACAGACAACAATATCTTTTGTTTAACTAAGTTTAATTACCGCGCTAAATGCTAACAATTTTGGCTGGGGATATTCTTTAGTTACTCCTAATAAGCATGGAACTTCACGTATCAATATCCAGGGGCACCCAACGAATCTGTTCCTCACATTATCTGTTCCCCAGAGGAATCTTGCTGGCTGGCAAAAATACAGGTGTTTCGATTAGCTGGCTGGGAAATTATGTTATTGATAGAGGTTTTGCCTGGGAATTACTGACTTTTTCTTGCATTTCAACCCGAGCTGGCTGTAGAAACTCTGAAGACTGAGGACGACTGAAAAAAAAAAAAAGAATCCCTTCCCTCTCCCAGAGAGTAGTCACAAACATACGACGGCTGGTCAGAGTGATTGCGCTTTCGGAAAAAACCTGTTTTGTCCCGGTTTTGTCGCTTTTGTTCGGTCGTTTTGGATCGAGGGATTTGAAAGCGCGCGGAATTCCTAACTGGGAAATAAATTTCATCAGCTGGCTGGGAAAACCAACCAATTTTATCTAGCTGGCTGGGAAATTTCTTGTGTGTCTTGCTGGGAAAAAGGAACAGATAATGTTTTCCCAGCAACACTGAAAAACACCTGAAAATGACTTAATAACATTTATTTTCAATAACTGGGGTATAATAATACATTTTACAACAAATTGGTCGTTGGGTGCCCCTGTATATCTGTAGATATACTGGACGTATGCGTTAATCTAAATTCAAGGCATCTATGAACAAAATAAAATAGGAGAGTATCTAATAACTCTTAATTATGAAATGTGTAAGAAATAGTTCGCCACTATAATACAAGAGAGTAACAGTAAAATTAATGGTCTGCTAAATCCACAACAGTAGATCTAAATTAGCATAACTTCCCCCCCCCCCCCCCCCACCCTACACACGACCAAATCCCAACTCCCCCGAAACTGTAAGTAGCATTTTTGGTCGGACATCACCCGGCAGGTAATGTGTGAACTCGTGAGAAAGAAAGAGAGCGAAAATACATACATTACCAACGCCATATAGAGTGTTTTCACGTGACGTGACGGCGGCCATGTTGGTGTCCCTAACTACTAATCCCGACTAATCCTCCGGAATTGAGCTCCTTTATCAAGCAAATGTTTTCTTTTGTTTAAAAACAAGGTCACTGATCACGTGAAAACACTATGGAAAAAATCCTTCTGTATCTATTCTGTACATGCCCAGCATGACAAGTAAGTGATTGTACATTTCAAATGATCGCGTTGTAAAAAGGAATACCTTGTAACCGAGACGGGAGAATTTCAAACTTTTTGGATAAGTATCATCCTGTCTCAAAATTCTAAAAAAAACTGCTTGGAAATTGGAAAATTGTATACTTTTAAAATTTGTCGAAAATATGCTACAAAAATAACTATATCCCTAATAACACAAATGGTAGATAAAAAGGATTTGAAAAAGGAATTGAAGTTGGTAATGCTAAAGCCAACAAAAGGTCAAAGAATTATTAGAACCCTGTGCAGCTGAATGCAAATCTCACACTCTAACAACTACGCAACACTGCACCAATTATTTAGTCAAAGAACCTCCAGATACCACTTCCAAAGGACAACAAAAGGAAAGTCTGAGTTGTTTGTGGGCATCTCAGCGTTGAACTGGTACAGACGGTCCTTTGCATGCTCTCAGAAACTCAAACCTCAATGCTAGTTCAGATACTACTGCAAAAATACAATTCATTTCTTGGTGGCCTTTTTAACTAGCAAACTGTTGTTGGTTTACAAGCTGTCATAAAGTGACTCGCTCATTTAGATCTGCAAACCCTTGATATGTTTCGAAGAGAGATAATTCAGGAAAGCAACATAATTGGTTCTGAAATTGTCGTATGGGTGTTTAGACTACGATTTAAAACAATCGATGTCAATAGTTTCATGTCAAAGACATGAGTGTCCAAGAAAGAAGAAAACTTCAGGAATCACACCAAGAGAAGCGAAAAATTTTTTTTAGTTGTTCGATGACGTCATTGCGCTTGATCCCCTCAAGGGCTTCAATGAAGGATTTCATAGTGAGACCTGGATCTTTTTGTACAAGGAATGTTATCAGCTCTTCTGTTGGACTACTGCGACTTGGCTTCAAAGATTCAAGCTTCATCCTTTCAACACCAAACTTACGACCAAAACGAAACCATAATGATTCATGCAGGTCTAACAAGGCTGTTACGTTCTCTAGTACTTCCATATTATCAAGCAGTGTTGTAATGGTACTCCCCTCTGCAATTAAGTAAAATGGTTAGAGACACTCTCAGTGATACAAAAGCTATATATTAATACCAACAACTATAGTTAGTAAACTAGTTTCTTCAAGGGTCGGAAGGTCAACTGAAAAGTCCTAGGCAGTATTCGAACCTGCAACCTCCATACACCAGTCGGATGCTCTTCCTATTGAGCTAATCCTATACGTATACCATCTACAGTTGCATTTACACATTGATA
>NC_090884.1:62794214-62803197 GCF_036669925.1 Montipora capricornis
GCTCTCGGCCAAAGAAAAGGAAGGAAAAATACACAAATGATAATAATTGTTGTCCCGTTGATAAACTTTAACAAATTTCCTAGAAAGCCATGCAAACACAAAGTCGCAAATGTCAAGTCAAATCAATGAAAATCAATAAACTGTATGTCAGTAAATTGTCTAATTAACACGTTATAAAGAGTATGATGATGGTAGGTCATTAGCGGAGCTCCGGCAGCCCTTTGGGCCGCCATTCCGGAATTGCGCAGGGAACTGGGGCGAGTTTCAAATTTGAACCAATCGATAAATTGATACCATTATGTGTCAGTCAAATTGAAGCTTCAACATCCCCCCCGGGTATACCCTGGGAATTTGACTCCTTTTCCTGCCCGGGGGGAGGGAATTTGATCATCGTAGTTTTCCTGGGGGCGAAGCATTTGATCACCACTCATAGGGGGTGGGGAATTTGATCACTAACGTTTCCATGTTACGTATTCTCTACGTGTTCCTCTACGAGTAGAACATTGGTCTAGTGTAATACTTACATGCAGTTGATCCACATAGACATAACCTTACTTTTATATTAGAGGTTTATTGATAATAATTCGACATCAAAATTTGTCAACTTTGTTCTTGGTTCTCTTTGGATATTTATATCTGTTACCTGTCCTCCTTGTGCCTCGTGCCATGTAGGGCCCTGGTTCTCCTTGGTGCTGTCTATTAAAGGGTGTTTACATACACAGCTTCAAAAGCATAATAGAAGCTACTGAAAAGTTAAAACAGTAATCTGGTAATTTTCCCTGGGGTGGGGGCATTTGATCACCTGAAATGGACCTCTGGTGAGGCATTTGAACAGCTTTTTGGCCCGGGGAGGGGGGCATTTGAACAAAAATTTTCCAAAAATTTAAATGCCCGGGGGGTTGCCCGGGGGGGGGGGGAGGTCGAAGCTTCAATTTGACTGGTACATTACATGAAACATAATGTTTAGATTTGCCATCATTCCAAGTTTTATTGTTTTTCGTCGAACAGAGACCAAGTTACGGATTTAAAAACATAAACACCCTAGATTTTTTCAATGATTATGAGAGATTTCTCTTATGAGGATAATTGGCAACCTCAATTGTGACGTGACAAATTCCAATGGACATCCATATCACTTAGCCAGTTAGATCGGTTAATTGACAAGCCAACTAGGGTCACAGAGGCCTCATTTGGTTCTTACCAATGCCAAGGAGAATTTCTCTGACTTCGGTGTTATACGCATCTCGGAATCTCAGATCATAGTTTAATACACACAGTGAGGAAATGTGGGCTACCAAAAGACAAGTTTTGTATAAAAGAAATTGGAGACTACAAACATTTTGTTGCTGAGAACTTTCTTGACGATTTATTTCGAATGCCTTGGAGTGAGATTCAACAATCCGATGATCCCAACGTTAAAAGTTAACAACGTTAAAATAACAATCTTTCCCTTTGGTGAGGTCTTGAAGTCTCTTAGGGTGGACTGAGTTCTTGAAACTGGGGAAATTTTATTCCACAGAACAGATCCTCGATACCGTAAGCTCCCTTTTCCAAACTCTGTTCTAGGTCTAGGGATGTGAAAGTTTATTTCTGAGTTTCTAAGGTTATAGGCATGAACATTTGCTTTGTTGGTAAAGATTCGCCTCAGGTATGATGGGGAAAGATTATTAAACCTTGGAGTCAGATTGAGATCGACTGAACCTGAACAGAGTTGAACCTGGGTCACAGAGGTGGGAGGCATGGTTGATGACCACAAGGAGTGGTTGATCTCAGGCAGTCTGATAAATCATTAACATATAATAGGAACAACAGGGGGCAAGGATTGAGCCCTGGTTAGCTCCACAGGTAATAATTTTCTTCGATGTCCCTCGATAATACACAGCTGTTCTCTGTTTGTCAAGTAAGACTCGAACCACTCCAACTCAGTTCCCATTGTTTCTTCATAGAGCACAATATGATGATTTATTGAATCGAATGCCCTTTTACCGTATATTATACATCCTTGTACATGCATACAGCAAGTTGTTTCGACCTAGAAATTTCAATTCTTTCCCAGCCAATCTTATCCAGTGACACATTTGAGCGTATTTCGTAATTAGAAAAGGAAGCAACTATAATTACACCATCTTTAAAACACGTCTAAGTTAACCTCTCTCTTTAATATGACGGGTATTTATGTAGACGATTGGAAACGCGCTCGGTAAGAAGGAGACAGACGGCTTTGTGAAAACTATCGCCCTATCTCCATATTACCTGTAGTCTGCAAAGTGTTTGAAAAGGAGGTTTTCCGTCAGAATTATAAGCACCTGACTGAAAACTGTATGCTGTCAACATTTCAGTCTGGATTCCGTTCAGGACATTCCTCAGTAATCGCGCTTATCCAAATGTGTGATGAGTGGCTTGAAAATATGGAAAATGGAAAACTGAAAGGTGTAATCTTTTTAGATATTACGGTAAAAAGGCATTCGATTCAATAAATCATCATTTTGTGCTATATACTATGAAGAAACGATTTAATATAATGGGAACTGAGTTGGAGTGGTTCGAGTCTTACTTGACAAACAGAGAACAGCTGTGTATTATCGAGGGACATCGAAGAAAATTATTACCTGTGGAGCTAACCAGGGCTCAATCCTTGCCCCCTGTTGTTCCTACTTTATGTTAATGATTTATCAGACTGCCTGAGATCAACCACTCCTTGCATGTATGCAGATGACACTCAAATTTTTGAATCTTCCTACGATGCTAATGAACTTATCTTAAAATCGAATACTGACCACGAACATGTCAGAAACTGGCTCATAGAAAACAAACTCCTAATGCACCCAGCTAACTTTTCATGCTTATTGGGTCTTCTTATAATCTGAGTTATAAGAGTTTCGAACATCCCGTTGTGGCAAACAACACACCTGTTTCTCAAACCGACACACATAAATGTCTAGGGGTTCAGATTGATGAGAAGCTTCCTTGGGACAGCCATATTGACATGATCTGTAAGAAGAGCAAGTACGAGCATTGGAGCGATGAGACGTACAAGGCCATTCACTAGAGAAGGAATATAAGAGCCTAATGCAACCACATTTTGATTATTGTTCCCCATTATGGTACAACTGCGACAAGTTATTACAGGGTAAGCTTCAGAGATTTCAATCTTGTGCTACTAGAATTCTTCAAGTGAGGCCCTATCCTGGGAAACCCTGAATAACACGGCTCCGTGCTAAGAAGGAATACTAGTCAGACGAACTAACACCTGCGAGATAGTGCAACTGATCTGACACTTCCTAAACAGAAAAGGAAGTTTCTAAAAAGAAGTTTTAAATACAGTGGTGCTATGATTTGGAACCAACTTCCAAATGAAGCTAAATTGTGGGATTCACTAAATTCATTTAAAAACAACCTCAAAACGTGATTGGGTCATGCCATGCTACATTCATTTAGTCTTGCGCCTCAATATCGAATGGCTTCCATTTTTAGGTAATATAGTATCGGGGTTTTTAAGGGTTATAAATTAAATTCCGTACTATTAGCTTTACTCTTGCTTGTAAATAAAAGTAGTATTGTAAGTCTTTGCTTCTTAAGCAGATTCAAGTAGTTTTGTCCATATTTAGTATAATTACATACTTAGGTGATTATTGAATATTCTCTGCGCTGATTGGTTGCGGGCTTACGGTGATTATTACGCTTAATGACAATAAGCAACATCATCATAAGGATAGTCTACAAAAGAGTCATAGACCCCATACAAAGGCGATTATTATTGTTTTTGTTTTTTTCCAAAATGGCCGCAAGCCGTTTTGTCGAGGTGACAGGCGAAGAAATTAATTGTTCTAAAGAAAATGCATATTTTTCAAATAATCACCTATGTAATATATTTGTAAAGACACGCCCTCCATGGAAACCAGCTTAATTTTGTTGGGGCTTAGCGTGTCTTCTGGATTTAAATAAAGTAGTGCCAAGTGGGCTAGCGCGCTCTCAGATTTTCGTAAAGGTTGGGAGAAGTAAGGGGGTTCTAATCGCGCCAAGAAAGTTTGGAAATACTGAAGGGTAGCTCTGAAGGGTGTAAAAGTAAATTCACCCGATCGGAGCTTAATTCAATATCCGTGGGTATGCACATTTGTGACTACCAACAACGAAAAAAAGACAGCAGACCGGTTTTATGACGTGGTATGCCTTTGGCATTCCACGTAATAAAAAAGGTGAAAGAAAATGGCTGCCTTGATTTGTTTGTGCAAACATAATCGCTTTTTATGGACTGTTCGAAATTATTTTTCACTGAAACCTCTGCTAAAGGATGGGAAAAATACCAGTGAAACAATTTTGAACAATTTTAGAATGGCAGTTGGAAAATAACAAGGAGAAATTGAGGTTAGCGATGAGGATAAACAGTGGCGTACGAGCCAATATTTTGAGCATATGTTTTTAAATGCCACGATCTCCTTCGTGACCATCTTTTTCGCGTTGAAAATCACGCTGGATCATCAAATTAAATTCACTCATTTCACCTCCCCTGGATCCATGCCTGCAAAGATCAAGATTTTCAAATCTGCGAAATTAAAGCAACAGGATGTCTCTTCTGAGGTGTTAGTCACTGCAATATTGCTGTTAAATGTAATTTTATCCAACAAATAATTGCACATCATGGGAAAATGCTAAATATAGTGACCGAGTTCCTGGAGGGGGGACTGGAAACTAGACATTTCAAAGGCCTTTTTCTCAAAAACTAGGAGAACAACCCCACCTTAAAATTTTAGAATTTCCTTAGCGAGAGAAAATAATTGACATGTTTAAAAAATAAGTAGTAAAATCTGTCAGACAGGTTTTTTGCAAATGGCAAGGATGTCGATTTTCATCTATTTTGATAATAACTGAAAAGCTGTCTGTTGGTTTTTTTTTTTTAAATGTCGACTGTTTTGTCTTCATGTTGTTTACTAATTTCCATAATTTTGACCCTGGTCATATGGCTTGGTTTTGAGAAAAAAGTCTTTGAAATGTCTAGTTTCCAGTCCCCCCTCCAGGAGTTTGGTTGCTACATTTAGCATTTTCCTCAGTTGTGTATTTATTTTTGAGGTAAAATCACATTTTACATCAATTCCAGTGACTAACACTTCAGAATAGACATCCTGTTGCTTTAATTTCACAGATTTCAAAATCTTGATTGTTGTCTTCGGAAAACTGTAGTGCAAAACATAATTACCTATGTTTGTTTTTATTTTCCTCATATATTTTGAAATATTTTGCGAATTTCTGTACTTACGGTTGTTTTTATGAAAAGTCCTTGGTTTATATGCTGATTTTTTTCTGAAAGGCCTATTTTATAACCTTTAAAATGAGTTTGTACGTCACATTGCTATAAATGTAAGTCCAGAAAAGTTAATTAGTTTCATGGGTATTTTAGGACCCTTTTTTCCAACAGACCGAAAATGAGATAATTATTGTTAAAGAATAAATAACCCAGGAGCTCCGGTTTTAGGCTTGGCTATTAATCTATATATAATTATACATATTTTGGTCAATAGGAAGAATAATTTTTATTACATAAACACCAATGAAATACCAAGCGAGCTTTTGTGCAAAAACATGATATTTTCACATGTGAAAAGATCACTGTTGCTATGATAGTGGTTGCATTTTAAAATCACGCCGTTCAATGCCGTCATGAAATGATTTACTATTTCATTGGTGTTTATATAATAAATAGAACATTACATGGCCGCTTGGAGATACGAAATGCTCTTCTTGTGTTGAAAAATATTTCACTTGTTTGCTGCGCTCACTTGTGAAACATTTTTCAACACTCGCAGAGAAATTTCATATCTCCACACAGCCATGAAATATCCTCTCTTTCTGCCATGGAAAAACATGAAATATAAATTATGAAATAAATTACAGCAGTACCCCGAAGTCCTGTCATCAAGTGATTTTCTCAGCACATAACGAAAAGCCAGAAAAATGCAATCGCTAATTCAAGCGAAGAGAACAGGTATGAAGCAATTTGCCAATGAAATTCATTGAAACATTTAATTGCGTAGAGGTACATTCTGAAGCTCAAAGTGAACAATGCTGCACATTCTTTTATAAGATCCTTGCTTGTTTCCTGTTAGCTTCGAATTAGGCAGGCGAGGTACTTTGAGTTATTGCTGCTAGAACCCAGTGCATTCTCTTTAATTAAGCTGTTCGTTTTAAGGTGGCTCCCTACAGTTTTTTGACCGCGCGCGAACTAGTTACGAAATCGCGCGATGGCGCGAACTTAAAAAATTCTACGCGAAAGTCGCGCGCGATAAACCGCAATGAAATGTCAACAAACATGGCGTCCAAATTTGTGAAAAAAAATCTGTCTGGAATAAGCAAGGATGTAACTCCCCCAGTTCGAACAGCGGTTCCTCCAACGACCTCGCGTTGCACGAATGGGCGCTTTGGAAAAACGAAACAGCAAAAAAGCATTGGCCCCATGAGAGATGGGTTAAAATCTTGGAGACTCCGAGAGACTCCGACTCCGAGTGTTAAAAGGAAACTTGTCTTTGAAAGCGCCACGGATGAAAAACGAGCCTCCTACCAAATATCAGACAAGAAGTTTAAAGGTAACGTACAATTCTTCAAGCATTGCTCTTGTTCACAGCGGAAAGTATAAATCGAGTTCGGAAGTCAGTAATCTAAATAGCATGTGATGAACTTCTTCATAGGCTGTCATGTTACAAGAAGAGTCTGTTCCACATGGAACCCGCCTTATTGATCTTGACGTCCTTCCGTCCAAACATCAAACAGTGTCATTTTTGCCATTCAGGTAACGTTAGAAGATGCAGATGACAATAACAATACACAACAAAATGGGGAAAAGCATGCTCTTTCCTCAACTTTTTAATTAGCTTCTTTTTGAATTTATGAAGCTATAATCACCCTCCTACCAGCGACCGTAAATACAATTCCCCTCTCAAAAATAAGACAAAATAGAAATAAGACAATTGTTTACAAGCATTATAAACATCTAAACATCGTCAAAAGCCCCAACAGGGATTTATGTTATTTTAAATTAAAGGATGCCCATTTCATAGCTTTTTTTTAATGTCTAAAAGTTGTTTGACAATACAGTATTATTCAAAGCTTTTGGTTTCACTAGTTCTTCAGAATTATTTAAGTGGTGAAACTTACCTTTACACAGACCAAATGTAGCCATGGTGTAATGGATCTCTTATTATCCCACCACAAAAGTCCTATAGCTCAAAGCTAAGTTTTTTATTAACACGCTTAGGTCCATTGTCATTTTGCAAAGTGAAGAATGAGATTCGACATGGCCTAGCCAGGACATTCTTGATACCATGCTCATTTTGTGGCAAAACCAATAAGATTAAAACTTCTGGAGAACACAAAGTGGCAAGTGTGGACCTGCAGCTTTGATATAAACACAAGAGTGGCTTTGGTTGTCTTCATGCTGGGATTGGGCAAACACACATCAACAATGTACTGTCAACTATTAACATTCCAACTATCAATTCTTCCACATTTAAAGAGAGAAAGGGAAGTAGGTATAAACATTGTTACTGTGGCCCGAGAAAGCTGTCATTATTTACTAATTAATGATAGTGCACAAATACTTAATGATGGTTTCCAACCAGATGAGGATAATTCAAAAAGGGAGATCGTAGTCAATGCGGAAACTATCGAGGGATCTCTCTCCTAAGTGTGGTGGGAAAAGTCTTTGCTGACATCCTCTTACAGAGACTTAAACGCATAGCTGACAAGGTTTATCGCCCAGTCCCAATCCGGTTATCGCCGAAAACAGAAGTACCATTGACCGGAATCTTTACCCTGAGACAACTAATGGAGAAAACCGAAAGAACAACATCAAAACTTGTACAATCGTTTTTTGTTCGACTTTACCAAGGCATTCGATACAGTAACAGAGAATTTCTGTTTAAAAATCTTGGAAAAGTTGGTTGTCCTCCAAAAGTTTTACCAGGCTGATTCCCAGTCTCTACTCTCAAGTTCATTGCTCGGTCTCCTCATTGTTGATGGAATCTTGACCGAACCGTTTGAATATAACAGTGGTGTTGAAACAATGTTGCAAGTTTGCGACCCACATTGTATGGAATCTATGCAGCCGTTACTTCTCCTACTCGCCATACGGGAATGTTGGCCACCCCCATCAATTCAGCCCTAAAGATCATGGTTTCGGTACGATGGTGATCTCCTCTCGACTCGAGGAGACTGGAGGCGAAAACTAGAACCTTTAGCGACTTCATCAGAGAAGGACAGTATGCGGATGACATCGCAATCTTCAGTGACTCAGCCCTTGGACTACAGACTTTGCTCACAGCCTACAACAGCATGGCAAAACGGATGGTGTCCCTGTCCTCTATAAACAGCAAAAGAACCGAAACCTGTGCATTGGTCCCTGAAGAACAGTTTTCTTTATCGATGGCATGCCAATCAAAACTGTGAACCGTTTTAAGTATCTCGGCGAGTATCTGTTACCCACGCAGATTGTTCAGTGAATGCGGAGCACTCATCACGCGTATACAAGCTGTATCATCTGCCGTACGGTCGGCTCCGTTGAACGTGTCTTTGACTCCCACGACCTTACGCTCTCGACAAAGCTGAACGTCTATGTCCAATGTTGGACGCCACTCCTGACATACGGTTTGTGAAACCTGGACACTGTATCGATACAACATCAACCACAGCTCCGTACAGTTCAACAACGGCATTGGAGAAAGATTCTTTGTATCAAGTGTAGCGACTATGTGAAGTAATGAAGAGGTGCTCCCTTACGGTCGGAGCAGTATGCTGATGATATCGCAGATCACGCTTACCTGCAACCAACGTCGCTTACGCTGTGCTTGGTCATGTCTCAAGGATGGATGACTATCGTCCCGTGAAGGCCCTCATGTAACGGCGAGCTCGATAAAGGCACTCGTCCTAGTTGTGGTCGACCGAAATTGCGTTCACAAGACGACACCTGTAAAAGTGTTCTTAAGTCTGGAAGAAT
>NC_090884.1:62808297-62815797 GCF_036669925.1 Montipora capricornis
AGCTGCTTTTCCCAAAGGTCAGTCACTGTCGCCTCATCTGCCACACAACAAAAATAGTATGTTGCATTTTATTGTACATGACAATCAGTAATTTACAATAATATTATTGGGCGAGGTTGAGCAAAATATCGTGATTTGTCAGTGGCAAGCAGATCAATTACTTGCTGAAGCCGAAGACTAAGGCAAATAATTGATCTGCGATTATAGCATAACCGAGTTCAATAATTGTTTTATCATTCGATCACTGAGTTTGTTTTTCACATTTCCCAACAATTAAATCACTCTCTCAAGCCCTGAGGAAAGCGAACTGCCATTTTTACACAAGAGCATTGTTTTAATTACCCATGAGCAGAACATTTGCAGCAAAACACTTATTTGTAGGCAGTTATTTGCAGGTCACGTGGTAGGCTCTCGGCCAAAGAAAAGGAAGGAAAAATACACAAATGATAATGATTTTTGTCCCGTTGATAAACTTTAACAAATTTCCTAGAAAGCCATGCAAACACAAAGTCGCAAATGTCAAGTCAAATCAATGAAAATCAATAAACTGTATGTCAGTAAATTGTCTAATTAACACGTTATAAAGAGTATGATGATGGTAGGTCATTAGCGGAGCTCCGGCAGCCCTTTGGGCCGCCATTCCGGAATTGCGCAGGGAACTGGGGCGAGTTTCAAATTTGAACCAATCGATAAATTGATACCATTATGTGTCAGTCAAATTGAAGTTTCAACATTCCCCCGGGTATACCCTGGGAATTTGACTCCTTTTCCTGCCCGGGGGGAGGGAATTTGATCATCGTAGTTTTCCTGGGGGCGAAGCATTTGATCACCACTCATAGGGGGTGGGGAATTTGATCACTAACGTTTCCATGTTACGTATTCTCTACGTGTTCCTCTACGAGTAGAACATTGGTCTAGTGTAATACTTACATGCAGTTGATCCACATAGACATAACCTTACTTTTATATTAGAGGTTTATTGATAATAATTCGACATCAAAATTTGTCAACTTTGTTCTTGGTTCTCTTTGGATATTTATATCTGTTACCTGTCCTCCTTGTGCCTCGTGCCATGTAGGGCCCTGGTTCTCCTTGGTGCTGTCTATTAAAGGGTGTTTACATACACAGCTTCAAAAGCATAATAGAAGCTACTGAAAAGTTAAAACAGTAATCTGGTAATTTTCCCTGGGGTGGGGGCATTTGATCACCTGAAATGGACCTCTGGTGAGGCATTTGAACAGCTTTTTGGCCCGGGGAGGGGGGCATTTGAACAAAAATTTTCCAAAAATTTAAATGCCCGGGGGGTTGCCCTGGGGCATGTTGAAGCTTCAATTTGACTGGTACATTACATGAAAGATAATGTTGAGATTGGCCATCTGTCCAAGTTTTATGGTTTTTGGTCGAACAGAGACCAAGTTACGGATTTAAAAACATAAACACCCTAGATTTTTTCAATGATTATGAGAGATTTCTCTTATGAGGATAATTGGCAACCTCAATTGTGACGTGACAAATTCCAATGGACATCCATATCACTTAGCCAGTTAGATCGGTTAATTGACAAGCCAACTAGGGTCACAGAGGCCTCATTTGGTTCTTACCAATGCCAAGGAGAATTTCTCTGACTTCGGTGTTATACGCATCTCGGAATCTCCGATCATAGTTTAATATACACAGTGAGGAAATGTGGGCTACCAAAAGACAAGTTTTGTATAAAAGAAATTGGAGACTACAAACATTTTGTTGCTGAGAACTTTCTTGACGATTTATTTCGAATGCCTTGGAGTGAGATTCAACAATCCGATGATCCCAACGTTAAAATAACAATCTTTCCCTTTGGTGAGGTCTTGAAGTCTCTTAGGGTGGACTGAGTTCTTGAAACTGGGGAAATTTTATTCCACAGAACAGATCCTCGATACCGTAAGCTCCCTTTTCCAAACTCTGTTCTAGGTCTAGGGATGTGAAAGTTTATTTCTGAGTTTCTAAGGTTATAGGCATGAACATTTGCTTTGTTGGTAAAGATTCGCCTCAGGTATGATGGGGAAAGATTATCTAAACCCTTGGAGTCAGATTGAGATCGACTGAACCTGAACAGAGTTGAACCTGGGTCACAGAGGTGGGAGGCATGGTTGATGACCACAAGGAGTGGTTGATCTCAGGCAGTCTGATAAATCATTAACATATAATAGGAACAACAGGGGGCAAGGATTGAGCCCTGGTTAGCTCCACAGGTAATAATTTTCTTCGATGTCCCTCGATAATACACAGCTGTTCTCTGTTTGTCAAGTAAGACTCGAACCACTCCAACTCAGTTCCCATTGTTTCTTCATAGAGCACAATATGATGATTTATTGAATCGAATGCCCTTTTACCGTATATTATACATCCTTGTACATGCATACAGCAAGTTGTTTCGACCTAGAAATTTCAATTCTTTCCCAGCCAATCTTATCCAGTGACACATTTGAGCGTATTTCGTAATTAGAAAAGGAAGCAACTATAATTACACCATCTTTAAAACACGTCTAAGTTAACCTCTCTCTTTAATATGACGGGTATTTATGTAGACGATTGGAAACGCGCTCGGTAAGAAGGAGACAGACGGCTTTGTGAAAACTATCGCCCTATCTCCATATTACCTGTAGTCTGCAAAGTGTTTGAAAAGGAGGTTTTCCGTCAGAATTATAAGCACCTGACTGAAAACTGTATGCTGTCAACATTTCAGTCTGGATTCCGTCCAGGACATTCCTCAGTAATCGCGCTTATCCAAATGTGTGATGAGTGGCTTGAAAATATGGAAAATGGAAAACTGAAAGGTGTAATCTTTTTAGATATTACGGTAAAAAGGCATTCGATTCAATAAATCATCATTTTGTGCTATATACTATGAAGAAACGATTTAATATAATGGGAACTGAGTTGGAGTGGTTCGAGTCTTACTTGACAAACAGAGAACAGCTGTGTATTATCGAGGGACATCGAAGAAAATTATTACCTGTGGAGCTAACCAGGGCTCAATCCTTGCCCCCTGTTGTTCCTACTTTATGTTAATGATTTATCAGACTGCCTGAGATCAACCACTCCTTGCATGTATGCAGATGACACTCAAATTTTTGAATCTTCCTACGATGCTAATGAACTTATCTTAAAATCGAATACTGACCACGAACATGTCAGAAACTGGCTCATAGAAAACAAACTCCTAATGCACCCAGCTAACTTTTCATGCTTATTGGGTCTTCTTATAATCTGAGTTATAAGAGTTTCGAACATCCCGTTGTGGCAAACAACACACCTGTTTCTCAAACCGACACACATAAATGTCTAGGGGTTCAGATTGATGAGAAGCTTCCTTGGGACAGCCATATTGACATGATCTGTAAGAAGAGCAAGTACGAGCATTGGAGCGATGAGACGTACAAGGCCATTCACTAGAGAAGGAATATAAGAGCCTAATGCAACCACATTTTGATTATTGTTCCCCATTATGGTACAACTGCGACAAGTTATTACAGGGTAAGCTTCAGAGATTTCAATCTTGTGCTACTAGAATTCTTCAAGTGAGGCCCTATCCTGGGAAACCCTGAATAACACGGCTCCGTGCTAAGAAGGAATACTAGTCAGACGAACTAACACCTGCGAAATAGTGCAACTGATCTGATACTTCCTAAACAGAAAAGGAAGTTTATAAAAAGAAGTTTTAAATACAGTGGTGCTATGATTTGGAACCAACTTCCAAATGAAGCTAAATTGTGGGATTCACTAAATTCATTTAAAAACAACCTCAAAACGTGATTGGGTCATGCCATGCTACATTCATTTAGTCTTGCGCCTCAATATCGAATGGCTTCCATTTTTAGGTAGTATAGTATAGGGGTTTTTAAGGGTTATAAATTAAATTCCGTACTATTAGCTTTACTCTTGCTTGTAAATAAAAGTAGTATTGTAAGTCTTTGCTTCTTAAGCAGATTCAAGTAGTTTTGTCCATATTTAGTATAATTACATACTTAGGTGATTATTGAATATTCTCTGCGCTGATTGGTTGCGGGCTTACGGTGATTATTACGCTTAATGACAATAAGCAACATCATCATAAGGATAGTCTACAAAAGAGTCATAGACCCCATACAAAGGCGATTATTATTGTTTTTGTTTTTTTTTCAAAATGGCCGCAAGCCGTTTTGTCGAGGTGACAGGCGAAGAAATTAATTGTTCTAAAGAAAATGCATATTTTTCAAATAATCACCTATGTAATATATTTGTAAAGACACGCCCTCCATGGAAACCAGCTTAATTTTGTTGGGGCTTAGCGTGTCTTCTGGATTTAAATAAAGTAGTGCCAAGTGGGCTAGCGCGCTCTCAGATTTTCGTAAAGGTTGGGAGAAGTAAGGGGGTTCTAATCGCGCCAAGAAAGTTTGGAAATACTGAAGGGTAGCTCTGAAGGGTGTAAAAGTAAATTCACCCGATCGGAGCTTAATTCAATATCCGTGGGGTATGCACATTTGTGACTACCAACAACGAAAAAAAGACAGCAGACCGGTTTTATGACGTGGTATGCCTTTGGCATTCCACGTAATAAAAAAGGTGAAAGAAAATGGCTGCCTTGATTTGTTTGTGCAAACATAATCGCTTTTTATGGACTGTTCGAAATTATTTTTCACTGAAAACCTCTGCTAAAGGATGGGAAAAATACCAGTGAAACAATTTTGAACAATTTTAGAATGGCAGTTGGAAAATAACAAGGAGAAATTGAGGTTAGCGATGAGGATAAACAGTGGCGTACGAGCCAATATTTTGAGCATATGTTTTTTAAATGCCACGATCTCCTTCGTGACCATCTTTTTCGCGTTGAAAATCACGCTGGATCATCAAATTAAATTCACTCATTTCACCTCCCCTGGATCCATGCCTGCAAAGATCAAGATTTTCAAATCTGCGAAATTAAAGCAACAGGATGTCTCTTCTGAGGTGTTAGTCACTGCAATATTGCTGTTAAATGTAATTTTATCCAACAAATAATTGCACATCATGGGAAAATGCTAAATATAGTGACCGAGTTCCTGGAGGGGGGACTGGAAACTAGACATTTCAAAGGCCTTTTTCTCAAAAACTTGCAGAACGACCCCACCTTAAAATTTCAGAATTTCCTTAGCGAGAAAAATAATAATGTTTAAAAAATAAGTAGTAAAATCTGTCAGACAGGTTTTTTGCAAATGGCAAGGATGTCGATTTTCATCTATTTTGATAATAACTGAAAAGCTGTCTGTTGGTTTTTTTTTTTTAAATGTCGACTGTTTTGTCTTCATGTTGTTTACTAATTTCCATAATTTTGACCCTGGTCATATGGCTTGGTTTTGAGAAAAAAGTCTTTGAAATGTCTAGTTTCCAGTCCCCCCTCCAGGAGCTTGGTTGCTATATTTAGCATTTTCCTCAGTTGTGTATTTATTTTTGAGGTAAAATCACATTTTACATCAATTCCAGTGACTAACACTTCAGAATAGACATCCTGTTGCTTTAATTTCACAGATTTCAAAATCTTGATTGTTGTCTTCGGAAAACTGTAGTGCAAAACATAATTACCTATGTTTGTTTTTATTTTCCCTCATATATTTTGAAATATTTTTGCGAATTTCTGTACTTACGGTTGTTTTTATGAAAAGTCCTTGGTTTATATGCTGATTTTTTTCTGAAAGGCCTATTTTATAACCTTTAAAATGAGATATTGTAAGCTACAATCATGCTAATATACATGTAAGTCCAGAAAAGTTAATTAGTTTCATGGGTCTTTGAGGACCCATGTTTTCAACAGACCGAAAATGAGATAATTATTGTTAAAGAATAAATAAGCAGGAGCTTCGCTTTTAAGCTTGGCTATTAATCTATATATAATTATACATATTTTGGTCAATAGGAAGAATAATTTTTATTACATAAACACCAATGAAATACCAAGCGAGCTTTTGTGCAAAAACATGATATTTTCACATGTGAAAAGATCACTGTTGCTATGATAGTGGTTGCATTTTAAAATCACGCCGTTCAATGCCGTCATGAAATGATTTACTATTTCATTGGTGTTTATATAATAAATAGAACATTACATGGCTGCTTGGAGATACGAAATTTCTCTTCTTGTGTTGAAAAATATTTCACTTGTTTGCTGCGCTCACTTGTGAAACATTTTTCAACACTCGCAGAGAAATTTCATATCTCCACACAGCCATGAAATATCCTCTCTTTCTGCCATGGAAAAAACATGAAATATAAATTATGAAATAAATTACAGCAGTACCCCGAAGTCCTGTCATCAAGTGATTTTCTCAGCACATAACGAAAAGCCAGAAAAATGCAATCGCTAATTCAAGCGAAGAGAACAAGGTATGAAGCAATTTGCCAATGAAATTCATTGAAACATTTAATTGCGTAGAGGTACATTCTGAAGCTCAAAGTGAACAATGCTGCACATTCTTTTATAAAGATCCTTGCTTGTTTCCTGTTAGCTTCGAATTAGGCAGGCGAGGTACTTTGAGTTATTGCTGCTAGAACCCAGTGCATTCTCTTTAATTAAGCTGTTCGTTTTAAGGTGGCTCCCTACAGTTTTTTGACCGCGCGCGAACTAGTTACGAAATCGCGCGATGGCGCGAGCTTTAAAAATTCTACGCGAAAGTCGCGCGCGATAAACCGCAATGAAATGTCAACAAACATGGCGTCCAAATTTGTGAAAAAAAATCTGTCTGGAATAAGCAAGGATGTAACTCCCCCAGTTCGAACAGCGGTTCCTCCAACGACCTCGCGTTGCACGAATGGGCGCTTTGGAAAAACGAAACAGCAAAAAAGCATTGGCCCCATGAGAGATGGGTTAAAATCTTGGAGACTCCGAGAGACTCCGACTCCGAGTGCTAAAAGGAAACTTGTCTTTGAAAGCGCCACGGATGAAAACGAGCCTCCTACCAAATATCAGACAAGAAGTTTAAAGGTAAGGTACAATTCTTCAAGCATTGCTCTTGTTCACGCGGAAAGTATAAATCGAGTTCGGAAGTCAGTAAATCTAAATAGCATGTGATGAACCTCTTCATAGGCTGTCATGTTACAAGAAGAGTCTGTTCCACATGGAACCCGCCTTATTGATCTTGACGTCTTCCGTCAAAACATCAAACAGTGTCATTTTTGCCATTCAGGTAACGTTAGAAGATGCAGATGATAATAACAATACACAACAAAATGGGGAAAAGCATGCTCTTTCCTCAACTTTTTAAATTAGCTTCTTTTTTGAATTTATGAAGCTATAATCACCCTCCTACCAGCGACCGTAAATACAATTCCCCTCTCAAAAAATAAGACAAAATAGAAATAAGACAACATTGTTTACAAGCATTATAAACATCTAAACATCGTCAAAAGCCCCAACAGGGATTTATGTTATTTTAAATTAAAGGATGCCCATTTCATAGCTTTTTTTTAATGTCTAAAAGTTGTTTGACAATACAGTATTATTCAAAG
>NC_090884.1:62823297-62829896 GCF_036669925.1 Montipora capricornis
AGCTCTTAAACGAGCAATGACAAATGCGGCAATTATTGGAAGCCATATCATTTCGCCCGCTTGCTTTTTCTGCCTTGGAAAGGAAAACGCAATAGTTGTTTTTCATGCTCTATTTGCTTTTCGTGGGCTGCTTGTCAAAAATGGTTAACCAGAAGTTAATGATCATTGGCTCTAATGTGACAGTTGGTGCCCCAAGGGAATGCAGTCTGTTTGGGGGCATTCGGTAAAAAGTGGGGACAGCTATTCTTAGAGTTATTTTCATACAGTTATGTCGTAGAGTTAAGTTTCCAAAATCCTGAATTCACGATTTTGGACTGCCAATATCCTGAATTCAAGATTTTGGACTGCCAAAATCCTGAATTCAAGATTTAGGATTCAGGATTTTGGACTGCCAAGAGTCCTGAATTCAAGATTTTGGACGGCCAAAATCCTGAATTCAAGATTTTGGACTGCCAAAATCCTGAATTCAAGATCTTGAATTCAGGATTTTGGACTGCCAAGAATCCTGAATTCAAGATTTTGGACGGCCAAAATCCTGAATTCAAGATTTTGGACTGCCAAAATCCTGAATTCAAGATCTTGAATTCAGGATTTTGGACTGCCAAGAATCCTGAATTCAAGGTTTTGGATGGCCAAAATCCTGAATTCAAGATTTTGGACTTCCAAAATCTTGAATTCAGGATTTTGGCACTCCAAAACTTGAATTCGTAAATCTTGAATTCAGGATTTTGGAAGTCGTTAACTCTAACTCTAAGTCATAACTCTACTGAAATAACTCTATTGATACTTAACCTCGTGAAAAGTCTGGGTCTGATTGCAGGCGTTTCCTTCCGTCGCCTCACCCCTTCCCCCTACTCCTTATTTTTCGCTTTCTCTCGCAGTTTTCGTCCCCTTTGCGAGCGTTTGGAAAAGGAAAGGAAACTGCCGCTACGCAGGCTATGAAGCCTAAAAAACGCTCAATTTACTGTTCATTCAATAAAATGAATAAAACTGACTCACCTCTGGTGTATTCTTGTGCGTTTTGGTGCTTATTTTACCGTTTCGGGAATTCCGTGTTTTCACTGTTCTAAGACGAAGTCAAGGCTGCACACTAAGATTTCGACCGTAGTCAGCTCAGAGGCGGTTTGCGCCTCGAAAATCCATCCCAGCCGCGATTTTTTCACGCAAAGCTAAAGCCCCATCATTTGCGAACCTCTTTGAATGTTTCGTCGTCAAAAATCCCCGCGCACTTGGCTGGAAATTAGCATTTTCTGCTTTCGATTCCACGATAGCTGATGATTTTAACAGCTCATGGTCACGGAGCTTGGGTCCGAGGTCAAAATTGGTTGCTTACCATTTCGCCAATAATCAGGATGGAATGATCGTTGCATAACGGTAAGCGATTTTCCGAATTTAATGACAAACCGGATCAGAATGGTGCTTACCATGTTACTACTCTACATTCCATCCCGCATATTTACTCGATCTTGTGAGAAAGGGCCTGGAAATGGAACTATATTCTCACAAATGGTAAGGGCATTTCCCGAATTCCATTCCGAACGGAAAAGAGGACTACCTCTGGAGGTTGTCCACAATTTCCGAAAAGATTTTCCGGAAATTGCCTTTCCATTTGACCTCAAACCGAAATGTCCGGATTTTTTTGGCTAAGTGGTAAGCACCCATTAACTCCACCTGATGAGGTGGATGCAGCCTTGACTTTGTCGTAGACCAGTGAAAACACGGAATTCCCGAAACGGTAAAATAAGCACCAAAACGCACAAGAATACACCAGAGGTGAGTCAGTTTTATTCATTTTATTGAATAAATGCTAAATTGAGTATTTTTCAGGCTTCACAATCGACGGTATTTTATGTCCCATACAAAGTCTTATAATGCAAATTCTCAACGGCTGCCTGTAACGCAACACCGCGTGCACTCGAGCTCGGGCAACCCTAAAACCAGGAATCCGGAATCCGGAATCACAGGTCATTGTTTTACCAATACAGAGAGTAAATCCTAAACATTCATAAGGGCTAACCTTAGGCCTAATTAGGCCTAAACAAACGTTTTTAGGCCTAAGGTTAGCTTTTATGAATGTTTAGGGGTTTTTACTCTCTGTCTTGGTAAAACAATGACCTGTGATTCCGGATTCCGGATTCCGGCTTTTAGGGTTGCCCTTGCTTTCAAAGGTCATCTTCCCACCAGTAATTTTACAGTTCTGTGCTCAGTTACCAGGCCTTTGAATAAAGTGAGGCTGCAGTTGACCTTGTTTTGATTCAAACCTCAGTGCTTTTCTTATGTAAATAGCAACTCGTTAGCATTACAACAACATGATTTACATAAGAAAAGTAACAAGATTTGTATCAAAGCAAGGTCAACTCCAACCTCACTTTTATTCAAAGGCGTGGTAACAAAACGTAAAATGGTCTTATTTAAAACTTCACCCTTACAAATTATACAAATGCCCTGTGTTTTAATAGTTGCCAATCAATTATATCCTTTTGTCCTTGTACTTGGGTTGAAAGCATGAACATTTATGGCTTTAAATTGAGGCTGGTTGGTCCAATTAACATTCTAAACATTCTTGTTCACCTGGGTTGACATTGTCTTGTGCAAATGAATGCCCTTCCTCCCTGGAAACATCACTTGCTCGATTGCTGAGGATCTGTACAGTTGATTCCCTGAGTGTGTGCGTGGGTGGTTCATATGGTTTCGGACTTGCTGTTTCACCAATGCCTAACCGATACTCTGTGTTTGATTGATAAATCATTCAGTCAATCAACAAATCAGGAATTAATAAACCACGAAACAGCGAAACGGAGCAACCAAAACCCCATGTATGACCCCATCATACATTGAATACTAACCGACAGAGGTTGGATTTGAGATTAAATATCGTTTTAGGCCTAATTAGGCCTAAAACGTTATTGCTCCTAGTTCATTGAGATTAACATTAGGATTCAGATTAAGACTGAGATTAGAAGCTGAGATTAGATCCAACCTTTGTCAGTTAGTATTCAATGTATGGTGGGGTCATACATGCTGTTTTGGTGCTTCGTTTTGCTGTTTCGGTGTTTCGTTGTTTAGTAATGTCCCAAATAACCAGTCAGTGTCTAATTAGCTTTCAAAGATGATGCTATTAAATCAGACTAGCCGCTCTTATTCAATGGTGGTTATATGTTGTGACTAGAATTTTGTAATATTTTTCTCTTTGTGTTTATAGGGAGGAAAAATTGGAACCCTAAGTTTCTTCATTAACTCAAGATACTAATCTATTTTTATCAGTGCAAATTATGTGGTCATTGTAAAATGTAGACTGCAGACTATTGGCTTGACAATGCAAATGAACTGTGATAGACATAGTCCGAAGAACGAGGAGACATATAAGCCCCATATTTTTACCCTGACTAGTTCAATACCCAAACTGAGTGGTGCAAAGGAAATTGATAAAAAGTCAGTTTAAATGAAGTTGTTTTAAAGGATATACTTGTTTTGGCAAGATTCAAGATGATGCCCTCCAGTTGCCTGAATAGAAAGTTGGAATTATCTTTACCTTCACCTATGGATCCATAAGCCCCGTCATGACAAGAATTTTGGGCCAAAAAGCCAGGTCTGAAGCTCTGGTGTGCAGGGATATTCTCATCATGACGTGATAGCGAGTCAATTTGAAAAGAAGATTGGTCATCACCCATGGTCTCCTGGTTATCACGTCTGCCAGGATCTACTTCATCTGAAACTGATGGCTGCAATAATTTCTTTGACAGAATCACTCTTGAACAATCATCTTCAGAAGCTGACTCATCAGAGCCAATCACTGGAAAATCTTCTCCAGGAGCGGACTCATCAGAGCTCATTTTGGATGTGTATGATACCTCGTTCTCTTCATCCTTTGATGCACTCTTCTCTTCATTAGAACTTTGCTCAGACACAGGTTGCAGGTGTGGCTGTTGGCATGGTAAAGGAACTATACCAGAAGGGGTTTGGGTTGTTTTTGGCAAGTTTTTGAGACATGATGCACCTGGTGTTGGGTCACCTGAACTATTGCTTTCTCCAGTGGATGACTTCTCATGCCTATGAAAGGATGATGAATTATCCTCTAAACTCATTTTTTCCCTCTTCTTTGGATTTGTAGCAGATGTACCACTTCCCTGCACCACTGAGTTAGTACACCCATTCTCTGGCCTTGCAAACTCATGTGTCACGTTTGAGTTGTTGTTAGAAGTTGCCTCATTTCCCTCTCCATCTTCTCCAGGGTTAACCTCAGTGTGATCAATACCACAAGTATTTGTAGCCTCAGGGGCCACTTTTATCTCAACTGGTACCACGAAATGGTAACTGTTGAAACTTTCTTTGCCTGCAACATTTAAAAAACAGTAACTATTGGATTACCTGTAGTTGGTTTAATGTGTTGTGCCTTTGTTGTCTTACATATGTAAAAGATTGTTGCAAAGGGAAAGATGTGAGAGGGATCTAATTCTGGTATCCCAACTTCCCAAAAAAGACCACCACAGCAGAGGCCCTGACAGGGGGGGGGGGGGGGGGGGGGGTCCGGTGTCAATTGTCACTTGTCGCTTGTCGCGTGTCTGAATTTTAAAATCACTTGTGTTGGGGTTTAATCAGCTCATTCTCGGCCTTGACGTTACTGTCAGAATTTTGCTGAGAAAGGATGTCTTTTGTCGGAATTTCATTATATGTGCTGTTGCCACTTTTTGGGCCATGTCGCTTGTCGGAATTTACCCTGTCAGGGCCTCACAGCATACTTGACTGAAATTGATTTTTCCTTTCCTTTGCAAACTCACTTGACAGGACAAGCTCGTTAAAGACTGGGACTCTTCAAAGTACCGGTACTTTATTTCTCATGTCTTGCATTTTTTTGGCCGGGTACCCATAAGGCCAGTCCATAATGTTACATTGCTTTGTTTGAGTGACTGAAAGTGTGACGTCATATCATTATTGGTTTTATGCAGGAAGAGGTGTTTCAATAGGCATAGGCTCACCAAATAAGTTTTGTAGTTAATTCACTTTTAATCAAAATCTAGAACTATTGATGAAGGAACTTGGTACATATAGTAAGCTTAATGGAAGATTGATTGACATATTGTAACAAGAGTTTCATTCTAGAGTTTGCTTACCAGATTTATTCTTCAAAAAGGTCTTAAACAAAAGTAGATGGAATCATTTTGTTCCCCTATTAATTGGTTAAAAGCATTCAGGGAGCAGGGCTGTTGCCATGGTGAGAGCACTCGCCTCTCGCCACTGTGGCCCGGGTTTGTTTGTGCAGTGAGAGGTTTTTTTCTCTGGGCACTCTGGTTTTCCCCTCTCCTCAAAAACCTATTTTTGATTTGATTTACTCAGGTTCATTCAGATGAAGAGCCAATAATTTCGAAGCCGAAATAAACCATTATTATTATTGAAAGAGTTCAGCGAAGAGCTACAAAACTTATCATAAAGGACAGGCCTTATGGAGAAAGACTTTAGAAAATGAATCTTCTTTCCTTGCCTTAACGAGACTTTTTATGGACTTAGTTTTTCTTTTTAATTAGTGCTTGTGGGGCCTAGATTTGGATCTGTCTTATTATCTTGTGACAGCTGACAGTTCTAAGTATAATTTCAGACATGCTAATCACCAGTTCAAAATTAGATATGCAAGAACTAATATTTTAAATTTTCTCATTTCTTTTGAGTTGCAAAATCATGGAACACTTTTCCTTTACATTTAAAACATGCTGAATCTTTAAAAGAATTTGAGGATCGATTAAAATCCTATCTACACCAGAAGGATATTTTTACATTCTCTTCATTAATTTTTTTCCTAGTTTAATAATTCATTTTATTTCTACTTTATTATTGTACATAATTCCCACTTGTCTATGTATTTATGATTTTATTATTTGTTTAATTCTCATTTATTGTAAAAAAAGACAGTCACTTCGTCCCACCACTCACTGTAATGTTGAGATGCCTGCATGTCAACTGTTGGCAGGAACAAGGGCAAGAGTCTCTTTTTCTCTGAAGCTTCGAATGCCAACATTCCCACAAACTCTCCTTTGGTATTTAGGAGTGCAGCTCCCTTTGGCCTTCCATCTCTGAGGAAATCATTCAGTCGGTGGTATGCATAATCCCCACGATTGTTATCGAAGGGCGGAGTGAGGGCAAATTCTCGCTCCTCTCCTACATACTCTATGCAATGAGGCTCGATGTTGAAATCGGTTTTCGTGCCCCACATCACATGACACAAAATTTCTCTGGCTGAGGTGGCAGCTTGTAAAGTTTTAACATCCTGACGATTACAGGGTAAGGCCCGCTTCTCAAAGGAAGTACTAGTACCCCACCATTTCCTGAACGAATCGAAGAATTTTCCAACACGTTTGCCTTGCACGATCAGGTTCTCTATGGGAATGACCAAGAATGATATTTCTTTACAAGCGTCTCCTGTGCCTTCAAGATTTCTTACGGGTAAAGTATCGGGAATATCAGTCACACTCGTGAAACAAGGATTGGCTGTTATTGGTTTCCAATTTCCTTTGTCTAAAAACTCGACTACTATCGAGGGATCACTGGAGAGCAATTCATTCTTGGTGATTACTTGACTTGTCGTTATCAGCGAAATCATTGTTTGG
>NC_090884.1:62834996-62842496 GCF_036669925.1 Montipora capricornis
GTTACTGCAGCTATAGAGGTGGTTGTCAGTTATTATTATTATTATTATTATGTATAATAAAGCACAGGGTTTTTCCCTGGGGAGAAATATCGGGCATTACTAAACCACGAAACAGCTAAACAAGACACTAAACACCATGTATGACCCCACAATACATTGAATACTAACCGACAATGGTTGGATTTGAGATTAAATATCGTTGTAATTAGCCTAATTAGGCCTAAAACGTTATTGCTCCTAATTCCTTGAGATTAAGATTAGGATTCAAATTAAGACTGAGGTTAGGAGCAATAACTTTTAGGCCTAAAACGATGTTTAATCTCAAATCCAACCTTTGTCGGTTGGTATTGAATGTATGGTGGGGTCAATTACATGGTGTTTTGGTGCTTCGTTTCGCCGTTTCGTTGTTTAGTAAAATGTCCAGAAAAATATCCAGTCAAGTCTCACCCTGAGAGCTCAGACTTCCAGCACTTTTCGGAGGACATGTGCCAATCCGAGGAGTGCCAACTTTTGCATCGTTCTTGTTTGGTCCTTAATTCCTAGTTGCTCCACGTGGCCTGCCAGCTTCTTTGACACTGAACCCAATGCACCTTCTGCCACTGGCACCACTTTTGTCCTTGATTTTCAGATCCTTTTAATCTCTCTTGCCAGGTCTTGGTACTTTTGATACTTTTTAGTTTCTGTCTGCAGTACGCTGCTATCTCCGGGAACAACCATGTCCACAATGATTGTTTCCTTTACCTTCTTTTTCTGAATTACAATGTCTGGCCCCCTGTAATGGATTTCATGGTCTGTTTGCATGGCAAAGTCCCACAACAGTTTTACTTCCTCATTCTCTTCTATACTTTTAGGGGAATGCTCATGCCATTTGTGCGGCAAAAATAAGCCCTTCTGTCTCCTTCTTCTGTGAGTTAACCGGGTCTTATCCAATTCCAGGAAACACCAGATAGGTTATTGTATCTCCTATAACTTTATGCCCATTTACAACACACTAGCCGAGCCCATTCCTTGGGCCTAGGGCTAAAATGAGGTAGAAGTCTATCCTACTTGATAGAGAGTGTCTTTCTTAGGATGCGAGATGTTCCTAGCAGTGCAATCTTCTGTAGTTCACTAATTTTGATGTTATCCGTTATTATTATTATTATTATTATTATTATTATTATTATTATCATCATCATTACTTTCTTTGTTATGTTCATCATTATTACTTTCCTCTGCCACTGAAATATCCTTCAGTTTGACTGGTGCCCTGGTTTGTTGTTGCTGTTTCTCTCCCCAACTACCCTGTTGGGTGCAGGAGCTGGGTTGTGCATACTGCTGGCCACATAAGTGGTCCCGTCCTGGGACGGATTGGGTTGCTGGCCAAGCCAACGTCTGTGCGCAGGTGTCCCAGAGTTGAAAGGTAAACAATTATAAGGATTTGTATGGGAATCTCGATAACAAACTGAAAAAGATATTTACCCGCAAAACTTCTCAATAAAAAAGCCGTACTTTATTGTCGTGGTGAATTTCTCGCTTTTTGTGTGGTTATTTCCCTCGGAATGTGATTTAAGCGACTTCTCAAATTCCCGGGTTGTCACTCATACCTTAATAAAGGAAAGGCTGGAAAGTAATTTCTAGCTTACCTCACATCTCGCCGATAAAATCACACTTCTCCAGGATCAGTCATGCTCAAACTCCAAACTCAAGTTCCTGCGAATATCCATTGCTAAGAAACAGTGAAAAATATTCAAATTTTTAAACTTCTTCGAGGCTCGCTTACAACGAATTTGACACGGCTGGTCAACCATTTTCTTGAGCCTTGATACGGTGAGAGCAAATAAGTGAACGGTTGACCAGCTGTTCATAGTTCAAAATTCGTTGTAAGCGAGCCTCGAAGAATTTTGAAAATTTGAATATTTTTCACTGTTTCTCAGCAATGGATACTTGCAGGAACTTGAAACTTGATCAAGGAGAAGTAATTAAATTTATCCGAGTGGCCATCGCCGGAGTTTGAGCGTGACTGATGCCAGAGAAGTGTGATTTTATCTGCGAGATGTGAGGTAAGCTAGAAATTACTTTCCAGATTTTCCTTTATTAAGGTACGAGTGACAGCCGGGGAATTTGAGAAGTCATTTAAATTGCATTCAATCCGGCAAATAACCACACAAAAAGCGAGAAATTCACCACAACAATAAAGTACAGCTTTTTTATTGAGAAGTTTTGTGGGTAAATATCTTTTTCAGTTTGTTATTGAGATTCCCATACAAATCCTTATCATTGTTTACCTTCCGACTCTGGGCTGCCTGTGGTCTGTGGTGTGTTAGGACACTTGACCTCCAGCTGCAGTGAATGTTCAACGTTAATTTAGTGGTATACGATATTATTATTGTGAGTTATTCTTCGGTATAGAGTCCTATATTTCTAATGGAACGTGAACAACTTTTGAAGGAGCACAAACTGCTGGCTGGTTTTATGAATGTTATAGTATTTTGTTGACTTGATAAGTCTGTATCTTGGGCAAACCTTTATCTTTCTTTTCTGCATTAAGCCTGCATGTGAGTTTCTTACCATATGTTACAGTCAATGCCACCCATTAAAAACATGAAATACAGCTTGCTTTTAATTTGTTAATGTGACCTTTAAACCAGCTGGTGTCTCGAAAACTAAGACCTCTAAAACTTAAAGACCTCGAAAACTAAGACCTTGAAAACTAAGACCTCAAAAAGAAATACAGAAAGAATCCTTAAACATTTATTAAAGCTAACCTTGGGCCTAATAAGGCCTAAAGTCTTTAGGCCTTATGCTAGCATTCGTAAATGGTTTGTTTAGGCCTAAGGTTAGCTTTAATGAATTTTTAGCGAGGATTCTTTCTGTATCATTTCGTTCTGTTTTGCAAATTTGTGTAAGCAAAGTGACTTTGGTTCAAGTTCTTGTATTGGATTCCAGGTTTTAGGCAAACCCCTCGAAAACTAAGACCTCGAAAACTTAGACCTTCTTACCTTTATGCCATAGCCATCTTGTGTTCTCCTCATTCCTAGGCCCTTACTCGTTTAGAAAGTGGAAGACCCAAAGTTGCTATGGCAAAGGTAAGGAGGTTTTACACGTTATGTTTTGAAATTCAAATGAGGTCTTAGGTTTTGAGGCCTTAGTTTTCAAGATACCCCCTTTAAACCCATTGTTGTCTTGTGTTTCAGGTAGTCATTATCATCTCCACATCTTTCCAGGGAGCTTTTTTGTTTGTTGGTGGTGTTGATTATTACTTAGAGAACAGCAAAGTCCTTTACTATTCTGTAAACATTCTGCATGGTAAGGTAGACAGATTTGTAGTTGTAGACACATATCATGGAATAGGAGGCTATAAACAATAATGTGGAAATAAATTGGCTTCATTCTTTAAGCTGTATAATTCTTTTGCAATGTTTCACAGCTTTGTAAAAAAAATAATAGGTCCGTGCCTTCCAGTTGTCCTTATAACAAAATACTTGACTGGACTAATTTTTTTTTTAGCCATTTCTCAGTGGATAGATCATATTGGAATTGTAATCAGCGTGTCTTTTTGACTCTACAATCTCTTCATGAAATAATACAGTATAAGATGGTATATCAACAACAAACAGACATGAAGTGAAAGAAGAATAGTCCCGGCAGGGAATAATTGGGTCAATTTTCGCTGGATATGTGCCACTGGCCACTCAGAACCCCTACCCTTTTATAGTCTATTTTACGGCCAATTATAGACCCCATCTTAGTCACTTTTGGGTAAATGTAATTTTAGCAACCCCAACTTATGTAGTCACTTTCTGTTTATTCATAAACCTCACATAAAGCCTTTTAACCCTTTGACGTCCAAACCGGCCGAAACCGGCCAGACTTAGTATTTTACTCTAATGCCAGACGATTTTACTCGTCAATGGGGAACCCCTGGGAGTCAATGGGTTAATTGTATTTCAAAATGGAATACACATGTAATGCGACTAGTAAATATTAAATCAATAGCGCTACACGTGGAATCCTCAAATCTTTCCATATTTAAATCCCACTAGCCAGAATTTTCTTACCCCAAAACTCCTGACAATTTGCGACCCCATTCTAGTAACTCTGTTGGGAACTCTGTTGAAAGTGGCAAGTGCAACCCCATTATAGTCAATCCAGTAGCGAAAATACGACCCCATCCAGCTGCACATTGCCATTAGCCCATTAATAGGAAGTTATCCCTCCTGGACAATAGCCCAATCAATGTCGTTTGCATGAAAAAGAAATAACTAAAGACAATTCTTTGAGGAAAACTAGAAGATAAATGAACTGCAGGAGGTGAGACACCAACTACAACAGACTATTACCTGCGTGTAAGCAACGAAATTAGTTAAGTTAAGTGTTTAAGGTGGCGCTTAATGTCATAATAAGTTCATTTTTATATTTACGAACCTCTGATGGGCCGCAATATCAAAGACTTGCAAAAAATCCATAATAATGAGATTTATCAATAGCTATGGCCTCCATTACAGTTATTATCTGGTTTTCAATGTAACAACCCCTACAGTCTGGAGACATGTTGAGAATAAACCAAGGTATCATTAACTCCATTATATCATGGGAAATAATGTTCTAGGGTCTTGTAATTGGCACAGCAGTCAATGAGAAGAGATGATAATTTCAAGCAAGGTGTTGCTGCCTTTTTAACATTACCGGGTAATCTACCATTATTAGTTCCCTTAATTGTTTCTGTTGAAAATTTGCCTTGATAGATCCCAGGATCACCCTAAAGCTAGTTAAAGCCACAACAAACTGAAAAGCAACATTGAAAATAAAAGATGAAAACATCAGACAGAAAAATTGGTCAATTTATTAAGCACCTAGTAAGTGATCCTAGCTGGTTATTGTAAGAAGCATATATAATTAAATTAAAGATGGTGAGCGGATGCCACAAATGCAACCCTGCAGACAGTCTTCAAAACAGTTCTACCAAAATAAACAGGTAACTATTCGCTAGTGTCAGTATTACTCTGAAAGTGCCTCAATTCCAAGAGTTTCTGACTTAAAACTAGCCATGTTTGGCTGTGCCAAGGTTTACAGTTTGCATTTTTTCTGACCTCAAGCTATTAATTAAATTTGAAAAACCAAGATTGCATAACTTATGTATACAGTATAGAGCAAGGAAATGAAGTTAGTAACAGAAGATGTTTAATCTAGCTTATTCCGTTTGCTTTTTTCTCTACACAGGAAGACACTTTGACAAGTCCAATTTGCCTCACTGCTGGTACACATGGATGATGTTGTCATATATTCCAATCATGTTCATTGCTGGGATGGTAGTGCAATTTTGCAAGACTGGGGAAGGCAGTGATCACAAACAAGGTATAAAATCAACAGACAGAAAGAAAATGAGTATAGCAAACAGGTAAAACTTCAGGCTGCATGCATATGCACACGAAAAGTTTGAACATTATCCAGTCTTTAATGTTGGGCCGTCACTTGGGATAATGTACTAGGCAGTGGTGTGCGAAAAAGTCCAACAAATTCCTTGACATCTTGTTGGCCTTCTAATGTGCTGTAATAGTGCAAAGTATAAAATATTAAAGGAGGCCTTGTTCCACTATGATCAGCTGCAAATTATGTACCGGTAGTTTGCAGTTTTACAATGTTACGGCTTTTTGTGGTAGTGCACTGTATTAAAGTGCACTACACACTATGTCACGGGGTTGTAAGAGTGTAAGTCCGTGGTGACAATAGGCCGGCAGTGCGTGCATAACTCACGAACATAAACAGGTCTCTTGGAAGCGTGCTTGAGTTCAACAAAATGAGCCCCAAAATTGGCAAGAATTTGTGACGCTGATGAATAATAAAGCAGCTGCTATTTCCAAAACGATGGAATTACCTGGTGATAAATAACCTCGTCTAGGAGAGTAAATTTTTGACTTTGCAGAAACAATGGTCAACCTCAAGAGTTGGGTGATTGTGATCTTTGTGTTGAATTTGCAAATTTCTTGTCAATCTTTAAAACACTTGAAAGAAAAAAAAACAAACCAACAAAAACAAAAGAATGAAGGGGTAGTTTCTAAAGAAACTGTGGTGCTGCATCGGTGGGGAAGTAGTATGTTTTATCAACGAAGTTGATAATATAAATTGGCCAGGGTACAGAGATTCTAAAAGGTGTTGTGCCATCATTTTGACACAGATGTGTCCTTTTTTTCGCGAGTAAACATGCGAGGTAACTTGATCACGGCGCTCACTGAATTCGATGTCACTTTCGATTTTGCGATTTATTTGTGCAGCCAAAACTACAATAGAAAGATTGAACGTTGCAAAAATCTCCCAAAATGTTTTTCGCTGATAGTAAATTTTTATATTCTCAGTTCAAAATTTAAGTTGTTTTCATGTCGTAAATTTTGTTGATGATAACAAAATAATTTATTCTTGATCAATATTTCCTGAAAACTTCCTTCTGCTCTTCCTAAAACCTGTGTATCAATATTTATCTACTTTTGCATCAATAGTTGTTTGCATAAAGCAGGCTAACAAAATCTGTACTTAGTTTGCATTTTTGAGCGTTAACATAGAATTTTCGGTCCTATGTTTCTGACGACGAGTCATGCGGCAAGTCGTATATTTTGAGGTCACCCATCCAAATACTAACCCTACCTGACAGGGATTAACTTCAGTGAACTTTTATCTTAGAAAGCTGTCATAAGCTCAGAGTGCACGCTTAAACTTGTGGTGAAAAACAAGTTGTAACAGGGAACTTGAAAATGATCAACCTGTCCGCCTTGAAGCCAATGTTTCTCGATCCCCTTTTATTTTTAGTAACCACATGTCTTCTCAGGGGGCTATTTACCTACGACATCTAACATGGCACTATAATGATATATGATACCAAAACAATATTGTGAACTAGTAGAGCTACACATTAGGCAAAGATATCTTGAATCTCATGGAAGACAAAACACAGCTCAGTTGACAATAATACAGCGCTGTGTTACTGCACTACAACATGTACGCATTGCGTGCCTATTTTTGTTCTTCCTTATGGCTCACAATTTGAGGCATTTTGCAAACAACAGTATGGATACTTTGGTGGATTCTTTTCATGTTTAAAATCAGGTTGTTATGTTGGAGCCATAATCTTCAGATTCAAATACTTCAGTCCCCTCAATTTTTGTGGCTGTCTTTTACACATCAAGGATGTTGCTCAGATTTCTTCTCAAGCATTTAGTGACTCATTACCTTGCACCTTGGTGCCCTTAATTACACTGGGACACCCATTTACTTAGTCATGACTCTCTTTTCCGACCATGAACCTTTTCCCATCCCCTTCCCACCCAATCAATTCTGACTCCGATCCAACTAAGCTGATGACACTCAACAATTAACAATGATTATTCACCGAAGGCGAGGTAAATATCGGTGAATAAAAACCGATATTCAGCAATCCTGAGGTGAATAATAATTGTTTTAGTTTTATTACATAGGTGATTATTTGAAAAATGTGCAGTTTCTTTGAAACAACTAATTTCTTTGCCT
>NC_090884.1:62849996-62864996 GCF_036669925.1 Montipora capricornis
TGATCTGGGCAAGGCATTCTGCTGAGATGATGTGGCCCACATATGGAACTTGTTGTTTTCGCACTTTGACCTTCTCGAAGTTCAGCTTAAGGTTGTAGGTTCTGGCACGGTGGAGAACTTCATTTAGGACTGAGTCGTGGTGGGCAATGTCACGTCCTGCAATCAGTATGTCATCCATGATGGCATATGCGTGATCAATATCCTCCAACATTTCATCCATGGCCCTTTGGTACAGCTCTGGAGCTGATTTGATTCCAAATGGTAGTTTTAACCATCTGTATCTGCCTATTGGGGTGTTCATTGTTGTCAGTAGACTAGACTCGTAGTCTAGTTTCATCTGGAGATACCCACTCTTCGCATCAAGGACTGTAAACACTTTTGCCTCAGGTATCTTGGCTGCAATTTCTTCTACAGTGGGGATTGGATAATGCTCCCGCTTTACTGCTTTATTGAGATCACCCGGGTCAAGGCAGATCCTGATCTTTTCACCTCGACTTGAAACTACCATAGAGTTAACCCAGTCAGTGGGCTGTGAAACTTTGGCTAAGTGTCCTTCCTTTTCCATTTCCTTAAGCTTTGCTGTGATCTTGGGAAGGAGTGCTGCAGGTTGTCTACGAGGTCCATGCACTACTGGTGTTGCTTTGGGGTCAATCTTGATGGAGTAAGTTCCAGGCATGGCTCCTGATGCACTTAGTAAATCTGGATACTGGTTGAGTAGCTCCTTTAAGCTTGGATCTACATGTTCCTGTAGATTATGTACCCGCTGAACCAGGTTGAGGGCTTGACAAACTTCACCTGACAATATTGGCTTCTGCTCACTATCTATGACATAGAAGTTCACATTTAACTCCCTGTCCTTAAATCTTACGGGAAGAGTGACGTAGCCCTTTGGTGTGATTCGGTGTTGGCTGTATGACACCAGGGTCTTCTTGGTTTGTTTGATCAGGGCCCTGGGTGCTACTTGCTTGAGATGAGTAGTGTTGATAACACTTGCATAGGCACCAGTGTCGAGTTGACAGTGCAGAGTGCTGTTACCCACTTCTACCACCGCCCACCATTCATCACTTTCACTGGTTTTTGTTTTGTCACGGATGCCATTCATTTCCAGGCTTGCTACATGAAGTAGTTGCACATCACTTTCAGGACCCTCCTCATCACTAGAATAGCCTTCTCCAGGATAGTCCATTTCATTTAGTAAGTTGACATTGCTTTTCTTGCTTCTGCACACATTAGCAAAATGTCCAATTTTCTTACACTTGTTGCACGACTCCTTTCTGGCAGGGCATTTTTCATGTGGCTTGTGGGCATTGTATCCACATCTATCACATTTTGGAACTTGCACATTTTTCTCCTTTGGTACCTTTTTTGGGCTTTTTGGATGAGCCCCCCTTCCATGCAAGTTTATTGACCTCCACTTTAGGGTCTTCGCCAGACATCACTTGCATTCCATCCTTAGTCGCTTCGAACATCCGACCGATATCGATTGCCATTTCAAGGGTGAGGTTTTTACTTTTCTCCAAGCAGCGTTGCCTGACTCGCTCGTCCAGAGATTTGCATGCGATGGCGTTCCGAATCAATTTATTCGACTCAGTCATGTCCAGACCACGCGCCAGGAGCTTAAGATCGGTGACAAAGGAGTCAAAGGTTTCTCCTTGTAACTGACGTCTTCGGTCAAATTTAACTGCTGCCATAATCGGGTTCTTCTTGGCTTCGAGGTGTGCTTTGAACTTTCCGACGACTCTTTCGAGTATGTCTCTCTCATTTACATCTTGAGCACTTTCTCCTGTTCCAACACGAACAGTTTCCCACTGGAAGGTAAGGTAAATTTCCCGGCCTTTGTCGCCGACGAAGCTCATAAGGTTGCATATTTTCTCCTTCTCAGTGCATTTGCTGAGCGGTCCTCCAAACGTGAATTCGCAGTGTTGATAGAACCTTTCCCATTCTTTACTCAGGTCTGCAGCAGCCCAGTTCATAGTTGGCCATTTGTACGACGAATTTGCGTATCCTTCGGCCATGCTCGGTTCAGTGGCGTTCGTTATCCTCTATTCTGACACCATGTTTGATACACTCTTACAACACAGACGCCATGTTGGATCAACAACTGACCGCGTGGTTTATTCTGATTGGTTAACAAACAATAACTGAATAATCGAACAACTAGAGATCCTGAGCCAGCGGTATCGCCATACATAATTGCCATACATAACAGCGTCAATCAAATCGAAACTTTAACCTTCCCACCTTCCTGGGCAAACCCCAGGCATTTGACTATTCTCTGTGCCCAGGGGCGGGGAATCTGACCTTTGCCTGGGCGGACATTACTCTGCAATCTTCAGATGAGACAGCATAACCAGTTGAAGCAAATTCCTCAATTTGAGATGTGTCTTATAACCGAGTATTTTGATGCAATTTTCAGTTTGTCATCAAGTTTGAAAGTTAAACATGCGTCTTAAAACCCGAGTGCACCTTTTATCTAAAAAACTACGGTATTAACTTACCTAATATCTCACACACTGCAGCCCCCTCCCCCCTTATCAATGTTGCTATCAAATTATACATACCGTATTTGAACAGTCAACATTGAAAGGGGAGACATAGGGGGGAGTGGGAGAGGTTTGAATTCTAGATCTGGCGGGTATTGAAAGCTAGAAAAGGTGTTTTTCAACAGGAGTGTCTCACCAATTTTGCAACCTGTTGTAGCTCCTCAAAGCTGTCCACCATTCCTTCGCTGGATACAGTTCGAGCCGGTGTTAACACTGGTAAGTCTCAAGGTCAGCTCGACCACAATACACGCATTGAATGGCCCCATTTACACATTCCATTTGGCCTTTCCCGGAAGAAATTTAAAGACCTTTCCACCACTGAGTTTGTTTATGGCTATCTGCATATTTTCTTCAGAAACCCCAGCTAAACAAGCTTTAATGCAACAACACTTGATGTCCCTCATGTGTCTAGCGTCCAAGTATTGCTGGGATCCCGTTCTATCTTTTCACGCTGCAGTTTTGGACTGCATTGAAGCCTACCTCACCAATTGGGGTGATGATTTTAGCGACCTCAAGCTCTTTAATATCACTGAGCAAAACCGTCTTCCCACGAAATTGCCCACTCCAAGCAACAACAACACTCACTTCACCGCAACCTGTAGCAACCGGCAGCGCAATTATTGTCGTGAATGGAACAGTACCAGCTCCTTCAGTAATGCGTCACATCAACAGGGAGTGGAACACATTTGTGCATATAAACTTCCGGATCACAACATTGCTTTGTGCCCGACCAGACCTCGTCTGATTGACTAGTCATCTTACCTCCACCTCCACCTGCCTCTGACCAATCCAATACCTTCGCAGATCCTTCTCCCCTCTCCTTGCACATTCTGACCTTGCCACTTGGTCAACTTTCACTCTATTGCACCCACTCGCATGCTGCAGTTGTTCATCATATTCTCTGCCTACAATTGCTACTTTCAAATGCCTTTGGAGCTCATATTGCGTCTAAGTTAAATCTTCCTTTGTGGAACTCTGCCCTCCACTATTCTGATCGCATCGTCGCTGATTTTCTTGCTTTCGGTTGACCAATTAACTATTGCGCTGCTGCCTTTCCAGAACCATCATCATTTGTCCATTCCTCAGCAGTCCACTTTCCTGACACCATCAAGGCCTTTTTGTTCACTGAGGTAGAACATGCAGCCACAGCTAGGCTTTTCATTTGCAATCCTTTTTTGACACCTCAGTCTGCAAACATGCCCACCTCAGCTTTCCCCAGGGCATGGATTGGGATTTGAATATTCAACTTTGAATTGGATGGGGGGGTGGGGGAGGGGGGCAGGCAAAAAAGAAAAAGCCCATTTCCACATGCAGCATTATAAGTTTGCATACGTTGTGATATTATCACAACGTACATAATTGTTGTATGATGGTACAATATACTATAGGCAGAAAACACAGCTTTGGGCCCAACATTGTTGAGATCTGGTGTTTGCCGCATCACTTTTGACCATTTTTTGCTTGGTCAAAACATGGAAAAAGCCTTCGTCTCAATCTTTCTATTCTGTGCCACACAGAAACGCTTGCAATACGGGCTACAGTGGCGGCAACCAATCAAACTCTTCCCTCAGCATTTCGTCATCCTTTAGTGAATGGCCAGTACCAGTAACTCCTTGTAGAACTTAACAAAGAGTGTCATGCAGGGCCTTTCTCCACCCTCCCTTCACCTACATTAGGCGCATTTGATCATATTCACATGTTAACTTGGGCCTAAGAAATATTAAATATTACTACATATTTGTATTCCAAACCTACATTCCAGTTGCCTTTGAGTTGTGCCCAAGAAATATCAGCTTGGAAAATGGCACCTCATCCTAGATTTAACCAGAACTCCAGGCCAAATTTGATGTACAAAGAATTAACTTACCTTTCATCTAGAGGACTGTTACTTGAATGACATGAACTAGCAGGGGCAACACTATGTTGATTTGGCTGTTCACTGATCCACAGAAGCCCCTCTGCTGGCCACTGAACAACCTTTAATGTTCTTCTAGTGCTCACAAAGTGGATCACTTGTACCATTTGTCAGCTATTAGGGACCTTAAGATCTACGACGGTGACTTCAAGGAAAACGTCACCTCAAAATATTACTTTGCTTTATCATAATTATTTCGCGGTAATATTTTATCTCCTTCACTTCTTACAATTTGGGCAAAGTATCCTAAAAATAAATTGGTACGAGCAATTACAAAGTGAAAATAGAGAATAGAAAATTCTCTGTGGCATGCTCACGTTGTCATCAAAACCTCAAATTTGGTAATCTCACATCGTCCTTATGCAGAGTACCCCAAGAATTCATCCTAAAATCCTTGCTGCATGTGCAGCGCGATAATTTATGCTCTTTTAACCAAATGTATGATATCATTGTTTTGCGCTGTTGTTGTTGCCGTTGCCCTCGTAAAATCTTAAACTCCCTATTGGCTCTTCTACAGCTTGACTAGGGCTGTTGTCCTGATCCTGATCCTGATACTCTCACTGTCAAACTTCAGCATCTCTTAAGAGCAAGTATAAACAACAGCAGGGTTCTCATACCTCTAACCGTCAGCCTGCATCAGCTCATATTATCCCATGTCCATTTTTTACAATTCACTCGACTTGCCCACGTCCAATAATATCATGCTTTTAAATAAATGGGCTACCTGCTGTTTGCCTTTTGCATATCAAAAGCTCGAACACAGACTCTGCATCAGGATTGCTTTAATTATTTGGGCCTCACTTCCATCCCTTTCAGTCCAGTGATCTCTGAAATAGGAAATGACCATCATTTAATTGTCTTTTGAACATTACTGGGTGCCTCCAGATTTTGGTATCCTGTTGCAATGGGCCCCTGTCTGCTCCAAGCTTACCATGGAGTGGTTGGAGATTCCTTTGGCTTGGCTTGGGTGCTGATAGCTGGGTTGCCAGGCTTTGCCAACCACAGGAGCATTCTCCATCTAGGAGCTGGTTGCCAATAGGAGAAACTCCTGGATTTCACAGGCACTCAACCTCAAACACATATTTACATGTACAGTTGTAGCAACATAATAATAATTGTTAAATGCATTTTTATGTCCGTTGAGACGATGTGTAATCCAATCGAATTGCCCTAACATTTGGACGTGGATCCAACATTTTTCTGCAACCATTCAACTCTTTATTCATCACAGAATAAGAGAATTGTTTGTTTGAGCAGTTTCAATTTTTTCCCAAAATACACAACTGGGTACAACATCTAGCACCCTTAAATGCTTGCACTTGTTAGCGGGTATTGTTGCAGCTTTTAGAGGTAGATAGGGAGATAGTTTACTTCAACTTACCAGTCTGTTAAGACTGAATCTCGTTAAAGAATTAATAGAATTATAATAATTATAAGTCATGATAATGATAACAATTATTATTATTATTATTATTATTATTATTATCATTATTATTATTATTTTTATTATTATTACTACAGCAATCACAAGCTACTTGAACTTCCAGACATTGATAACTCAGTGCACTGTTCGCATGACAATTCTTCAGTCGTTTTTGAACAACTGTGGGACAATTCATCACGGTTCTTCCAGTCTTTAGTAAAATATTAGAGAAATGTATATATAATCAGCTTATGTATTATATTATTATTATTATTATTATCTGGGAAGTTGTATACACGACCCATTGAAATTTACCAAAAAAGTATTGATACAGTCATAATCAATAAACAATGTAAATGAATGACAGCACATTTACAAATTACAAGACATACCACTAACACTCATGTATGTATTCTGGAAATGGTTAGTTCTTGTTGGAACTCAGGTAAACATGGGGTGGTCTCCTGAGATCGATTGTGATGGGAGACACTGAGATCAACAACTGGAATTTAAGCATGCTTAAGTAGGATGAGGAAATGCAAGCACTGGTTTGCCTCTCTTATAACTTCAGTGATATGACTGTTCCACTGAAGCTTGCTAGAAATGGTGAACACTTGGAATATTATTGATAATAGTACTATCAACAAGTTCAAGGTTATTCGAGTCAAAAGAGATTTCAGCAAAATCCTCTAGAAAGTAATCACCTTTTTGCTCTTGTTACTCTTGTAACACACACAAACAAAGGTCAAAGAGACAAATAAATTGAAGGAAACCTGTGTGTGAGACATAGTGAGCATAATTTATGTTGACTAACCCTAACCTAAATCTACAAAACATGTAAAAAGAAACGTTCTGGATCACAACTTCGGTTTTATTAGCTGCAAGAAGTAAGTCAAATATTGCATTGTTTTACATGAAAGTTAGAAATTTCGAGGCAAATGAAAGGTATAGACTATATATACAGGAGAAAGAAAAACACATACCATGCTTGCATTTCACCTTTCGACACACCCATCCGAAAAATTGGTTTAACCCATTGACACCTCAAATGCCCTTGGACGCCACCAGTTGATGAGTAAAATCTGTTAATTCTCACTCCCACGGTTCAATTGCAATAATTGTTAAGGATAAATTTAAATAAATAAGTGATGACTAACTGGAATTCACACAAATCTGTGCAAGGGTTGTCTCCAGGCTTTGCATCACCATAGGGATTCCAGATGCTGAGAGGTGCATGAGAGCCTCAAGCTGCATCTTGAAGGATCAATTGGGTTTAAATCCCATTTAGGACTTACATTGTTCTGTATATGGTAACCGTTAGCCTCAGTTATCTACCTGTGGTGCAAGGACAAATCTTTACTGGAAAAACCAGCATCTTTTGCTTTCTGTGTCGATCCTTATATTGATTCATGTGAGTATTGTCTCAGATCAATGTTTGATATCTTCTTTGCAGCTTTTTCAAGGAGATCAGGGCTTCCATTGATGGGTACACCAATGCAAGATTTTGGAGATCGGGTAAAATGTTTTGGCTTTTTTGTTAAAAGAAAACATTAAATTTTGGGAAATTTTTGCAGTTGCATGGAACTTGCTTCAGCCCATCTTGGACAATCAACAGAATCAACTGAAGCAATGCAAGATGCATTAAATTCTTTGGGAAATTCTCTGAGAAGCAGATCTTTTACATTGTATATAATCTTTACTCTGGATCCATTTTTTAAATTGTAGGGTTTAATCAAAGGAAATGAACAGTTTTCATGTGTTCACCAAGTTAAGTCCTGTTTGACGGGGCTGAGTTTTTTCTTCAACTAGAACAGATGATTCTTCAATATGAATTTGCCTACCCGTCAAAATGGCGGTCAAAACCGTGATAATTAAGGCCAGTATTCTCAAAATAATTACCGGTAAAACAAATTTAACATTTTGTTTTTGATTTTTTTTCAGCAACCTATTTTAACAGACTATGAGTAGTAATGGAAGTGTTTCTGAAGACAGATGTGAGCTGCTTGGGAGTGTTCTGAATACAGCCGCTTGATTGTAACCATACTACCAACCAAAGCTTTTAAAGTGCTACTACGATGAAAGAAAATCAGTTCTCGTTTTTCTTCACATTTTGAAAGTACTTGCAATGAATGCTGAAAAAGGGAAATTTTTGAAGTAATTTCAAGAGGAAGACTGTTTATTTTAACTCCCTTTTTTAATTTGATGCGTTCACTTCTCATGATCAGGAGCCCCAGGGTGCTCCCAGTTGACAAGTAAATTCGCCTGGCATTAGACAGAGTAAAATCTGTTAAGTCGCAGTCCCAGAAGTCAATGGGTTAACTGTCTGCCATTACTTGGTGCAGTTCTGACCAATAAGCTTTCAGCAACCTGAATCAAGGAGAAAGAGACGTCATTTACTCACTAATATTAGACGTATACAACACAAGAGTTTTTGGCTTTTCAGATTGTCAGGTTTGTGTTCTACATGATAATTAAGCCAAATTCACAAATACTTCATTTTTAAGCCAGTGAGTTTTAATGATGTAACTTTCACCTTGATCCAGCTCTCTGAGGGAAAACCACACCAAGTAATTGCAGACCATGAAATGAAAAAAATTGCCCTCAAAGTGAAATTGTTTTTCTCTTGAAGTGATTGCATAAAATCTCACATTTCAAGTATATTTAGCACAAAAATTTTTGAATGGGGAGAAAAACGGCAAGTGATGTCTGACCATCATAGCACTTTAAAGAAATTTCCAGAATTTAATAAAGTAGCATGGTCAAATAATAGTCTGTACTTTCAGTGCAATTATTGTTTTTAATTATTACTGGTACTTCCATTGAAATTTATGTGAAGCCAGAAGTACATAATTTGAATTAGTATATACAACACAGTGGATAGCATTGAACATGCACGCTGATTGGCTACTCAAAGTCCGGATATCCTTTGCTATTCACCTCCGAGCAATTCAGAATTTGGGCCTGAAAAAGTTGTAATCTTTACAGGAATGAATGAGTTAAAATCATCTTTTTGTGCTATATTATCTCACTGTTTTAGTATATACTAATAATTAACAACAGTACTATTCACTTCAGTGTCTGTAGTTAGTGGTGGATATTTACCTCTCCTCTTTGCACTTCGATGAATAGTTGTAAATTATTTTGAGTAAGTAAGAGTTCTAGATGTAACATATTAATTTTGTCAGTTGAACTTATAAAATAGTTAATTAGAATTCGTTTCATGAAGGATCTTAAGAAGGTGGTCGCCATGGAGTTAAATTAAGGAGGCTTCAAAGGGTTTTCCACAGGTAACATTGGCTTTCCAGTGAAAAAGGATTGCATCACTGTCAAACCTTTCAGTGGAAAAGGTTTTGATATTTGCCAATACTACTATCAGGCGACTTTTAAGGGTGTCTGCGAGTCCTCAATTGTTACCATGGTAACAGAACGGTACTGCCACAAGACACCCTGAAATTCAGTTTTTGGAAATTACATTTTAAAAGGTAATTCAGTGACCTAGTATTTTTCCCAATTCAATTCTGTTACTTAATACATAGCTTGAGAAACATTTATCTAGTTATTTTTTTAACTTAAGTTGTTTGTGAAAAAACCATTGGAAGATGAAAAAAAAATGCAAAAAATCAGGGTAGGTCACCAAGCTAAGTTTCGAGATATTACTTAACATTTCTAACAAACTTTATTTCTGTGTTTTTGTGATTTTAGGTCACATTTTTAATTCCGGTCACCTGTTGATAAAATTGTGCATTCACCATCAGCTGAAACCCATTCGAGCCTCCTTAGTAATAATTGCTGGTACTAAGGAAGGTTTAATTAATACCCTTGTGTCCTGAAAAGAAACCTTTTTAATTCAATTAAAAGCTCAGTTTGGCTATTTTGGCAGCCAGCTTGAATGATCTTAAAAAGTGTTCCAGTTGTAACCGTTTTGATAGTCAAACTTTTAAAGTGATTTTCACATTAAAAATTTTCTCAATAAATAACATATTGGTTGTGCATTACCTCAAAGTCCTTTCATAATCCTGGCTGGGTTTATGTCAATTAGGATTTGGAAGAATGTTGCAAAATGGGAGACTCACAGTGGGGTCAGGAAAATTTGGAGGTCTTCCTCCCTATTTGGACCAACCCTACCGATGTAAATGTTGGGCATCCCTTTCTTTTTAAATGGGGGTGGCCACAGAAAGTAAGATTTTGCTTTGTCTAGATCTATTCCTTCCTTTTTTTTGTTTCATGTCGGCCTTTCTCGTTGTTGCGCTGACAGCTGATTTCGATTGTTAATGATGTTACCAGTGGCAAAACGAATAATAGTAACAATATAATGCACCTATCACTGCTAACCACGGGAATTTGATCATGAGGCCTGTTCCCAAGGTAGGGATTGTGATTGTACAAAGGATGTTTGACCACTTTCACTTGCCGCCGGGTGGGAATTTTGACCAATTCTTTTGTCCTGGGGGTGGGGAATTTGAATGTTTTTTTTAAGAAAATGTCAAAATCCCCACCCCATGCCCGACTCCACCCCCCCACCCCTCTTCCTCAGACTTAACATTGATAGGTGATAATAAACATTTAACACTAAAGACTGCAATGCTATCTAACAATCTATGCATTACGTTGGGTCAGCACAAACAGTGATAAGCATAAACACACCACTGTTTGGGCAGATCCTATGAGGCAAAGACCACAAAATCGCTTTCTGATTTCAAACGCAAACTTACCTCCTCGCCCTCCATGCCTTCTACTGGATCGCACTGATTCTATGTACCGGTAATATACTTCTATTTTAAATATATATATATATACTATATTGTAACGTGTTTACCTACGCCCCACCTGTAAACCAGCTTTTGTTGTGTGTGGCTAGCGCAGTGAAATAAAGTTGTATTGTATTATATTATTGCATCAAACAATGTTCAAGAAGGCATTCTCTTGAAAATGAAACTACGGTCAGCCGGACGTAGCATGATCAGAGCTCAAACTTGAAAGCACATGCAGACAGCTGTTTCGGACTTGTTGGCCCTTGTCAGTGCGCCGTAGCTAAAACACAATGAGCCTCATGCTAGGTTTGGCCAACCGTAGTTCCATTTTGAAGAGAATACTGTTGTGAACCTTGTTATTTAGATCTGTCCGAACAGTGGTGTGTTAATGCTTATCACTGTTTGTACTGATCCATCGTAATGCGTAGATCGTTACATGACATTGCAGCCTTTAGTGTTAATTGTTTATTGGTAGGTGCATAATGAACTTTAACCTGTTGACTCCTGGGAGTGAGACTTAACAGCTCTCAATCCGTCTAACACCAGACAATTTTACTCGTCAACTGGGGGCGTCCTAGGGTGTTTGAGGTGTCAAGTCATCTGGCTCTGGGGCACCAATTGGGGATGCTCTACTTAGAAATCAAATCACATTTAAGGGGGTGGCACTTAACTACAGAAAAACAATGGTTGCTCAGGAAGATTTTCAGTCAAGAGCCCCAGAAAAAGGTTGCATGGATGGTTCTTTGAAGAAACTTATTCAGTGGCAATCTGACATCCAACCAGAAGGCACATGCACAACTAGTCCCAGTCCTCTGCCATGCGCTTCAGTGAAAAACAAAAAGACTCTCACGAAAGGAAGGGAAGAGGTGGTTTTTCACTGGATGGGGACCGTCCTATCATTTTTTGTAAACTGCAGCATGGGATTTCTATATGGACAAAAAAAAGAACTAATATTTTGAAAAGTGTATCAAAGGAGGGCCTTATGATGTCATAATTGTCTTGATAATTATTTTTTTAATCCATGCTACAGATTTTCTGTGAGAATGTTCTCATACTGGTAACGTGAGTTTTCTGGCATATTTTTCTGTTTTGGTGACTTGATTTACCAAAAATGGTTGCGGTATCTGACATTTGCAGACTGCAGACTCAGGGGCACCCAACGACCAATTTGTTGTAAAATGTATCATTATACCCCAGTTAATGAAAATAAATGTTATTAAGGCATTTTCAGGTGTTTTTCAGTGTTGCTGGGAAAGAATTATCTGTTCCTTTTTCCCAGCAAGACACACAAGAAATTTCCCAGCCAGCTTGATAAGTCTTCAGAGTTTCTACAGCCAGGTCGGGTTAAAAATGCTAGAAAAAGTCAGTAATTCCCAACCAAAATCTCTATCAATAATAAATTTCCCAGCCAGCTTATCGGAACACCAGGAACACCTGTATTTTTGCAAGCCAGCAAGATTCCTCTGGGGAACAGATAAAGTGAGTAAGAGATTCGTTGGGTGCCCCTGCAGACTGCCTACAACGAGCACTGCTCAACGCACCCATTTCAAATAGTGCTAAAACAAGTCTAAGAACCCGTTTTAAAACGGTTAGCTTTCAATAATAATTATTGTGATTTAGGGTTAGTCTGCAGTCTGCAAATGTCAGACAAACATGGAGTATATACCAAATAACTGCAGTAAAGGGACTCGAGAACCCTCACGTGACTCGAACTCAGGCCACAGTGATGTAACATTTCGCCAGTCCGGCTCGGCTCGCTAAGCCAATCTTACTTTGCGTGAGAACAAAATGTTCATTTCACAACCTGAAGGTATAGTAGTCAAAGCATTGATACGTTTTGATTGCACTTTACCTTGAAAAGGTCTCGTGTTGACAACCTAGAGTCCCTTGGTAGAGTTACGTACGCACATGCAAATGTCAGTTCAAGAAAAGTCCATTGTGTTTGCGGGATGTGAAGCTCGGTGAACGTTAAAGCGGATCAACACATCGATTAACTGATTTCACTCATTCAATAGACCTAACAGACATTCTTGTCGGATGGATTAAATTTCTCATGTCGAATCCGACGCGACAAACCTCTACAGTCCAGTCCAAAGAAAACCGTTTCTTTTCCGTTTTACGGGATCCATCAAATGGAGTCAAGTGTGATTGTCAACAATTTGCACAACGAAGTTCTTAGTTGTCGCACTGAAGAGGCTGGATAAGGGAACTCTCTGTGGAAATATTATGAATTTTGGCGTGTTGTACAGCCGACAAAGCGTTGTCTTCAAGTGCAGCGAGGAACACCATGGCAGTTGCCAGTGAAATAAAAGGCAACAAATAATGCAATAAATTGCTGTTTCAGGCTTAATTTTTTCCTTCAAATCCAATGCGTGTTGGTGATTAGGCTTCAATACCCTTTGGTCGACTGTAGATAAGTAATACTGACAAAGGAATACATATCCACGAGGTACACGTATCTATTTAATTTTTCCGCTTTTATTGAGCTTCTCCAAAAAGTAGCCTTAAGCTGTCAGGGGATTTTTGGTTTAATAAATACGTGACAGTTTCAGCTACGTAGAAATGTATACGATCACTCGCATTTGAGCGTAAACAGAAAACATTTAAAATATTGAATGAGTCGGTGTTTTGGCGCGCTGGTAACAGCACGTGACTGAAAGTTATGACGTGTCATGCGAGGTCTTTGCTGGGGGTCGTTCGAGAATTCAAAAGGGCGGCTTTCGCTCTGAAGCGAGCTGGTCAAATCCATGAAGGACGAAAGGAGTTTTTGTGGGATCTTACGTCGTGCATGGAAACGCAGGGCCATCCGACAATCCAAAGCTTGCAGAACCCTCTAACAAACCTTATCGAACGGTATGGTCTGGTCATTATTGGGTTCTTAGGCTTGTGAATTGTGATATTCATTCGTGAACGATTGTGCGTGGCACCGCCAAAAATGGCGTTGACACTTTTTATGGCGTTCAAGTGACGCGGACTGTTTTCTCTCTGAGAAGGACATTTTTGGTGCTTCCAAACTAGCGTAAATTGTGGCCAAGTTTCCAGTGCCCAGTTTTATGCTACTTTGGAGGCAAGTTGACTAAATTTAAGAGATAAATTGACTAGGTTGTATTGCATCACCTCTAGGCCTAGCGCAGCTTTACAGTTTGGTCTCAATAATGAACAAAACTCTGATGATTCATTGAATGGATTTCGTTCAGAGACAAGCCCTGAGGCACTCGGGAAACGAGTAAGGCGTTTATCACACAAGTACGACGATTTTGAACAACAAACAGTGGTAAATATCACTCCAATCAATTTCATAAGTCGCCAGCTTTCGCTCGCGGAAACGTCAGAGAATTTGAATTTATAATTTGTGTCTTTGGTACGCAAGAAAGCGAAATAAACACCCAGAAACTGTTGCTTTGTTTGAAATATTTTGTAGCGTGGAATGGCTCAAACTCCATCAACGGGTCAAGAGCCCAAAAGCATTCGAACAACCAACCAACTACAGTATTTATCGAAAACGATCATGAAGGCAATGTGGCGGCATCCGTATTCCTGGCCCTTTCACGATCCCGTGGACGCCGTGAAACTAAATTTACCGGTTAGTATGCGTGGACTGCTAGGTTCTAGTCTTGTCATTTACTTCCTTCACAAGTCATTGTCGTTAAATGGAGGTCTTGTGGCTTTTTAGGATTACTACACGATAATAAAGAAACCCATGGACATGTCCCAGATCAAGAGGAAACTTGAAAACCATGACTATTCTTGTAGTCAAGAGTGTATTGATGACTTTCGCCTCATCTTCAATAATTGCATTACATACAACAAGCCGGGAGAGGTGAGACTTTTTTGCCTTTGTAAACTTGTGCTTGTTTTCCGTCGCGAAATGCACACGGAAATTGTTAGATTTCGCGACGGTCTAGCAGGGAGGAAATTGAAGAGCTTGTGTGTATCTGCAACTCGAGATTTGATTTTGAATGAAACGTACTCTTTGATACGCAAAAACTACTTCAAATTCTTTCCCCACTTTTTTCGACGATGACAACCTAAGAGTTTGGGGCGGATAATGATTAGTTTCCCATCGTTTAAAGTAAAATTTATGTTAAAAAATGTACCTTTAATATAATAAGTATTTTGCCATGAATTACAATTTTTAAGCAGCAAAGTTACTCTAGCTTTTTTTCCCATGATTTGTCTTCACTGACTCCCTAAGAGAGTTGATTGCAAGTCTGCCTTCTTACCAAAGTACATATGCAACTTTTACATAAGATTGTGATAGGTAAAGCCTTGTTGAAATGTCATGCAACAGATGGGTCTGACTCAAATTAAGTATGACTGGTGGTGATAGACTCACCTGTTGCTCAATTTGAGCAAGCTGTCCATGAG
>NC_090884.1:62867496-62899996 GCF_036669925.1 Montipora capricornis
ATATATGGAGTCTACTTCTAAACAAGTATGTAACCTTGACAGTGAATGGAGCAGAAATGTTCTTATGGGGTGTGGGGAACTGTAATGCGCATTGGTTTTCTATATAGTTTTTTCAAGTTTCATTTTTTACGCAGTTAATTTCATGAAATCCACTCACAGTTTGTTTTTATCAGTTTCTATTCTCTTCTTTTGCCTGATTCATCCTAAATAATTTTCATTTTTGTTGTTATCCAAAACGTCACCACTTCACAATTTTTACTTGCCCCACTGAGCACTGAAAGCTCAAATCTACTAGCCAAAACTGAAATTTCACTTGTCTGTGGCTAGTTGGCTATCGTTAGTCTTGAGCCCCTGTTGTCATGTCTCAATTGTCTAAGATAGCCCAAGAATTGAAATTGTTGATGGAAATTGCCAAAATTTTCATGTGGGCAAGAGGCCTCATCATCAAAATTTCAATAATTATGTTGTCAAGCACTTGAATGCCATTGCTCATGTCCTGATGTTTGTCCGAAAAAGCTGATTGACTGTGTTAAAAATTAATGGACAATGTAAAACTATTTGTTTCATACTTGGTATTAGATTATATATTTTAACAATTTAAATTAATTTAACGTAGTTCATGAGGAGCAAGCGTTGGCAGTGCAGTTGCTAGATTTCATGAATGCACCCTTCCCGCCCCCACTCCCCTCCCTTATGGATCTTTCAGTCTTGTCTGCCATTTTCCTTCCCTTGAATAATTATTATTTATTGTTATTATTATTGTTATTGTTGTTGTTGTTATCGTCATCATCATCATCATCACAAGTGGAGGTTGGGGGACCAGGAGGCAGCAACCTCCAGTTCACAGTCCTTATCTTACAAGACTTGAAAGTCTTAACCACTTGCATGGGTGTAATTACAAAGGCAGCACTTTCTCCTCGGTTGTTTTGAGACCCTGAGTGTTGGTCCGGCCATAGTCAAACTCTCGACCTCCCGCATGACAGTCCAATGCACAACCAGGCATGTTGGTGGCCCTAAAATTCCTAAAAATCCCTAAATATTTTCACTTGCCCTAAAAAACCCTACTTTTTCAGCTGTTTTTCCATTTTCCCCTAGAAATCCCTACTTTTTTCCTTTCTATGATGATTGAGCGCAACTGATGTCATTGAAAGTGCTTGGCGTGGATTCTACATTTGCCCTACCTGGTCAAACTGCAAGTTTCTTTGTGGTGTGGTTGTCCAGTGTGGAATTATGAAGCACGGGGGGATCCTTAATCTTCTATCAGTCCCAGGTGACTGTGGTGCCAGTGGCGTCAAATTTCAATGATGTTGGATCCATGCTAAGCATTTTCAAGACGCGATGTGCATGATCCCTTTCCTGTCTAAGTCATTAATGCTATAAACCATTATTTCATTTGAGTAAGTATCTTTCTGTTTGGATAACAGTGGTGGTCGAAAGGTAAGTTGAATTCTTCATTCTTTCCTAAATAAAAGCCCTAAAGCAGCCCTACTTTTTAACCATTTATCCCTAAAAATCCCTAATTTCCCCCTAAATATTGTCACAAGGTGGCCAACATGCCTGATACAACCAACTGAGCCACCAATGCACAGTAGGCACATGTAATTGCACACACTTGTACCAAAGTAACATACCGCTGTACAGGAACCTGCCCCCCACTGTCACGAACGATGCTAGAATGGTACAATGCTAAATGGGCACGTTACACAACAAATAACACACCACTAAAGAATGCCAAAGCCCAAGAGACTATTGTGTGTGACTGGTGTCTAGGTTTGTTGTTGATGTTTCTCTTCCTGCTTCTCTTGGTGGATGCAGGGACTTTGTAGTGGGTTGTGGATACTGCTGGTCACATAGGTGTTCCCATCCGGGATCATTGTCCGTGCTGTACTAGGGCACCTCCTCCACTTGCGACAAACATTGTTAAATGAGTAAACATGTATGTAGTGATTTCTTTTTTGTCTTTTGTGGTGTTTTACTGAAGGAGTATGAAATGATCTTGGGGCCAAAAAAGAAAGCTGAACCAGGAGGACCAGCAGCTAAAAGAACTAAGAGAGGTGTATCTGCAGTCAAATTGGAGCAGATACCAGGTAAAACATTGATTGAGTATTTGGATACCTGAAGTAGGCTTCGTCTTTCTGGTTGCACTTGGAAACTGTAAATGTATCCATGGTGGACCTTTAATTATTGTGATGCTTGCAAGATTTGCCCTTCTTGAATTCCTAAGACACCTACAGTACCACTCAAAGGTAAGTTGACAGTCACTCGCGAGTCGCGAAACTCGACTCGATGCTCGATCCTCGAAAATTTCGAGAATCGAGTCGAGTTTCGCAACTCGCGAGTTGAGTCTTTCGAGTTTCGAGTTGAGAAAAATAATGAGCTTGATGCTTGACTGATCTCTTGAGAAATAAATTAGACAAGCAAAGCGCACTTGTGTGTTGTACATGCGTCGAAAAAGCGAGTCTGATATCAAGTGCGAGTAGTTCTGTTGACGAAATATGCACACAGTTCCCGCGTCACTCGTTTCCTCAAAGGATCAATGAATAATCTGTTGCGATCATTTACAAAATGGCTCTCTTCACAATCGACTTGAACATGCAACGCTTGACTTGAAAGTTAAAACCTGAAGCTTTCTTTACCCTGATAATAAACGTTATCGATCGTTGATTTTAAGCAAAGAGAATGTAATGTAATGCCTCGAGCAAGCGATCTCAAATTTACGAAGTTGTGAATTTTTTCAACGGTTCTCCCATCGCATTATTGGTCATATTGGTAAATCACGATTGGCTGTTTTAAATAAAGTGAGGTTGCCTGGTAAGGCAGTTGCATTACGAGCGTTTAAATGTTCCAAGTTTCGCTAACGTTGACATATGCAAATTTTACTTGCGGATGAAGTTACCCTCAAAGCGGATGTCACGCAATGCTTGACTTTCGATTACAGTTTATTTCAATTATTTTACCTACTTACGAAATCATCAGAAAATATTTCCAAAGTAAGAAGAACAGCTTCCAGTGTGTAGGAACGAATCAGACACTGCAGGCATATTTACAAGTGCTCAAAAATGTAATCGTGGAAGTACACGCGCAAGCCTGACGGTCTGCGTTGGTTCGTTTTACAATACTTTGTTTTTGAAAAATAATGGTTGCACGATTTGTGTCAGTTCATGCGCATGGTAAATGTACCTGACAAGTTTTCATACAACAAACGAATGAAGATTTTCACGTTTACTCAATTGTGCCGTGGTGTTGGCTTGATACAGCAATAAATGCCTGTGTGAATTTTTAGAGCATGTTATATTTTCTCTTTCGATTCTCTTGACATCCAAAACGAGCAAGCAGAATTGCGACCATAATTGACCATTCGTCTTTTGATGATTTTGATGATAAAGTTTCAATTCAGCTTTTGTCACGATAGGAAAGACGCGGTTGTATTCGGAATTCCAGTTTGTTGATATTACAACGCCAACTTTCGCATGAGGCCCCTTTTTGCTCTGATAAATTGCATGTCTGTGGTCATTTTGCAAGTTTGTGACTGGGTTTGTGCCTGGGGAACGCATCGGAAACTCGTGTATTTTTTTCAGAACAAGTGAATAAGATCGCGACGTTATTTTTCTACATGCCGAAGGATAATGAAGATAATATTTTTTTCGCAGGCCAAGAACATTGAAAGCTTGCTTAGAGTCGACATGAATATTGCGTACAAAGGCTCCGGTAGCGGAATTGTTCATTTCTTCAAGACATAAATCGCTTTCTCAAGTTCTTCTCGAGTTTATGCATATTCCAAAGTCCATCTTTCTCAACTCTCGATTCTCGAGCCTCGATTCTCGCGTCTCGAAACTCGAATGTCTCAACCTTCACGACGCGAGAATCTACTTTTGAGGATCAAGTCGAGACTGTCAACTTACCTTTGAGCGGTACTGTAGACTTTGTCTGCTTTAGAGCAGGACAGATTTCACTGGACAAGTCTCTTTCCTCATTAACCCCCCTCCCCCCCCCAAAAAAAATAATAATAATAAGTATGACTCCTTAACGCATGACTCCTGGGGGTTCCCCATTGACGAGTTAAATTGTCTGGCATTAGACTGAGTAAAATAGTAAGTATCGCTGGTTTAGGGGTGAATACATGTAGGTTAAAACCTAAATTTTCATCTTTTTTTGTGTGGGGTGGGGGGGGGAAGAGAAATTTTTACAGAATTGGATCTTGTAAGTTTTTTTGGTACTCAATAAACCCTAGTGTTTTTTGGTCTCACTTTTAGTTGCTCCAGATAGCACTCCAATGATGAGTTTACCATATCCTACCCCACCAGTAGCTGTTACAGCCACAACAGCACTCCCTACCCCAGTAGATGCGACTACTGTGTTACCATCACCAGCTATTTCTGCTGCTCCAGCCTTGCCATCTGCTGCTCAGCCTGCCAAGGTATGCTATAATCCCAAAGGGTAAACCCTTGCCATATTTATTTTGCTAACATTGCTGCATGGAATTCCTATAACTTTTGTGTGTGGCTAACTGTTTCTTGTTTAAAGAACAAATGGGTTACTTGTAAAGAGAATCTACTGCTACATTTGCAGAAAAGTACTGTAAAATGATAAAGTTTGTATTAAATATTTAACAATACATGAGTTCACATTCTTGCATCAAGGGTAATCAGGGCAACGTGGTGGGAAATTCAAAGCAAAATATACTGTAGATGACTCTACTTTATAGACTTTCGCCTTCATAAACCAAACAAATAAGTTCACGTTCACAACTGAGATGAACTAGACTTGGTATTCGTTCTTTGGAATTCCTAAATATTGCTTTTTTTATCTCCATACATTCTCTGTAGTTTTGTGCCTTTCGAATTACAGTACAGGAAATGTATGGCAGAAATTCTACAATAGCCATTCTCTCCAAATTTATTCTGCAGCACCTTTAAGCGCATATGTGACCCTCTTTGGGAAAACCGGGCTTAATGAAATTTGCGTTAGAATGCATTTCAATGCATTTTGAATGCATTACAATGCATTCCAACGTTTGCCAATGATTCATAATGCACTTACAACGTTTCCCATCGATCGTTGCCAGTTTTGTTTAATGTTTCATAATGATTTTCCAAGGTTTTTCAACGCATTGGCAACGTTTCTAAACATTTTAATTCCGATTTTAATTTTAAGGCGTTTCCACTATGACCTGGTAATTATAAACATCAGCACGTCCGTACATTGAAAATACACCGCGTTTTGGAGCGACTTCAGAATCAATACGTCCGCACTTCCTAATTTTGAAAACGAAGTCCCGAATTTAGGTAGATATATTTTATCAAACATGACAATAACAGCATTGATTCAGTGCACCCATTACTTCATTAGCTACTGTAGTTGCAAAGTAAAATACAACCAATTATTATTTTCATCCAAAGAAATGTAGCATTTCAAGTTGTTTTCAAAGCCGAAGTAACGATACATTCAAAGCGGTGCATTCCCAAGAGAGCTCTTTGCTATAAATACGATAAAAGAGTTCTGTATCATCAGTTAAGATGCCGAGGGGGCAAAAAAGCTCGCGAGAAACTCCGGGCGGGTGGTTAAGTTAAGCAGACATTTCTCAGTTGAAATTTGGTAAGTTCAGTATCATTCAATCACATGTAATTTGGCGTTCGCGCAGGTTGGGTCTTTGATCTTTGGTCTGCGTTTTTGGAGTCTTTATTGTCCATTCTACCTATTAGCGTAGTTATTTCAGCTTAAAATGCGTCCAAAACTCTAAGCGCTCGACCTCGAATAATATCGAAGACTCAAGCGTTGGGATACCGGCTTTAGATGGCTTTACATTGCTTTAGATACATGCCTTGCAGCCGTCACGCAATTTGCTCCTATATGATTGGATGATGATTTCTTATTCGGCGATCACAGAGGAGCAGACGTTGTGACTGCTGCAAGCCGTCACACCAAAATCCAGCTACGCTTCCTTGGAGCTCCGAATGCTGGTTTTTTTTAAATTATTTGAGGTCCAGCGCTTAGAGTTTTGGACTGATTTCAGATATAACTGCATGAGAGGAAACCTTTGGGTTTCAGCTTGCTTGGTGCGTGATTTGAAACCTGTACGATGGGCATTTGTTAGTGAAAATCGGCTTGGTGCTGGAGCGATCCGAAATCGAGCTTTCCACCCTTGTCTTTCTATTGGTACGCAGAGGTGAACGTCGAACACAAATCCCTCATTTTTCTCGGTATTTTTAATTTTTTTAAAAAGCGCTCTACTACATGTAATTCTACTAAGTTGTAGAAGGACACGGCCGAATTCTACTCGTGACAATCAGTCATCAAAAAATGACACTGGATGTATCCTAATGCAGCTAAAAAATAATGATGCTTATCAACGTTTGTAAACGTTTTCTGAATGTTTTGAAATGATTTTTCAATGGTATGGAACGTTTTCTATTTCCGTTGGGGAACATTGCAAACGTTTCAGAATGCATTGAGAATGTTTTTGAATGCATTTCAACGTTTCCAAATGCGTTGCGCTGAAAAACGGCTCAATGCAATTTTCATTAAGCCTGGTTTTCCCAAAGAGGGTCACATATCTTCTGTTTTGGAAAATAAAAAAACCCAAAATTGCATATCATGAATACTTTTCATCATTTTGAACTACCTACAAACCTTTGAATTCCTCTCCATCTTGCCCTGATTACCCATGATGCACTCAAGAGCATGAACTTGTTTATTGTTGGGTGAAGTTGAGCAAAATATTGTGATTTGTCAGTGGCGAGCAGATTAATATTACAGCTGTAGGTTCCCTTTAAAAGGTGTTGCTTGTGGTTGTCGTGGACATAATGACAATTATTCTGCAATATGCAGTGAGGGGTCAGATTAGGAAATTAAAAAACTGTCCTGCTAAATCAAAGTTTTCCTGATTCATCCAGGTCAAAAAAGGGGTGAAAAGAAAAGCTGACACTACAACTCCTACTACACCAATAAGTGGAATGGTAGAACCACCCCTCCCTGTAAAGACCAAGGCAGCAAAAATACCAGCACGTAGGGAGTCGACAAGAACAGTGAAAAAACCAAATCGTGATTTACCTGAGGAGCCTCAAATGGTGAGCAAAGATGTTTTAGATCAATAAATTGCAAATGTATTCAATTTGGAGGGTTAAAATGTATATTTGAGGGTATATTTAGACTGCTAATTGGATGATTAATCCAAGGTGACACAAACTTGTGAATTTTTGGTGTTTGGTGTTTTTATCTAAATGTTCAGCTTCTAAACTTAAGAGTGTGGCTTGTCTATGATTACAGCCTATCAATCGGTGTTTACAGTACTTTGGTCGGTCTTTGTGAAATGATCTCAATTTGCTGATAAACTGGAAAAGTCATTTGAAAATGTTATGTTCAGTTTATTGCTGGAAATTTGGTCAGGATGTTTGGCAGCTCAAGTCATCAGTAGTGTTTCACAAATGGTTTTCTTGCTGGCTGAGCTTGCGAAAGAGGCAAGAAATGAAGTCCTCACACACTGAAATGGGGTGCTGGGCCCAAATCAGGATATCAGATATCACATTCAGTCATGTGATCCAGTTTTCTTTTTCTTGCCATAATAAGCAACAGCTTTCCCACCCACCGATCCCCTATGAACCCACCGATCCCCTATGATCCCCGATGTGTGAAGTGCTAGTTTTCTACCCCATATGAACCATGTGAGCGTTAGCCCTACTGATGCCAATAGGCCCACACAAGGACAGAGAAAAACTCTTAAGATTTTTTGTTGGTATGAACATTGTATTGTTTTTTAAATACTCATTGTATCTTAGTTGTGAGGTTTCAAATAAAGTGCTGCTACATTCTTGTGTGGCAGGCAAATTGCATCCAGTGTGTGAGAACTGTTCATTATTAGCTTTCTGCTCTAGATCTGTTTCATTGTTATACATTTACAACATTTTTTTTGTAGGCACGTGGTAAAAAGAAACCGTTATCAGAGCAGCTCCGATACTGCAGCAACATAATCAAAGAATTGTTTTCCAAGAAACATGCAGTAAGCATATCATTATTGATAAATGTCTGTAAATTTGTACCGTGTTATTGATAGTCTGTTAGTGTAAACCATGTTGTAAAAGATAGTCTAAAGTGACTTAAAATATTGTTGCAGTGCTTGAGTTACAAAGTGGCAAGTTTTAGCAAGAGAATGCTATTAAATGGACAACAAATTTTTGCCTTCCTTCTCTCATTGCCCTACTGTTTGGGAAATGGAACAGTTCATGCCCTAATTTTAGTGCATTCAATTCAATGAGAATTGGCTTGCATTTTGCTGAATGAACAAAAAGTCATTTTATCTGGATCCCTTTTATTTCCCTCTTTTGTGTTGTGGGAGTTGTGTGATTGGTTATTAACAAAATTTATGAATCTTGTAGGCATATGCTTGGCCATTTTTCAAGCCTGTTGATGCCACTGCTCTTGGATTACATGATTATCATGATATCATCAAACAGCCAATGGACATGGGTACCATAAAGGTAATCTTGATTGTTGGAATGTGTTCATGCATTTTGTCATCTCTGGAAGTACTGAAAAGTCAAGCTGAGGTTAGTCCTTACTGTTCTCAGAATTTTCGCTTGCAGTGCTAATTGTGATTTTGTGAACTCTGATAGGTAAAAATGGAAGGTAGAGAATACAATTCATCGTCTGAATTTGCAGCTGATGTCCGGCTCATGTTTAGCAACTGCTATAGATACAATCCCCCAGATCACGATGTTGTCAAAATGGCAAGACAACTGCAGGTTTGTCATCAGATGTTACTGCAAAGCCAAGATTTTATAGAAAAAAATCAGACTTACAACACTTAAAATAACCAAGCCTGATTTTCTGTTGATTCATCAAGTGATTTAATTGAGAAGTGTAAGTAAGCTAAAAGTTTTCAGTTGATCAGTGGATGTTGCTAGGCTTTCATACAATCCTGTTATTGCCATTCACTTTAAAAGGATGTTTTCGAAATGAAATTTGCCAAGATGCCAGAGGAACCAGAGCTTCCTTCTGTGCCAGTAGTAGAAGCTGCTGAGCCAGAACTAGAGTCTGCTGCCACCCCGCCTTCATCTTCACCTGCATCTGAAGACAATGAGACTGACAGAGCTGAGAAACTTTCCCAACTTCAGCAACAGGTAATACCATTTTCAGTCACAGAAGAACTACATTTTTGTACATGCAAGTATTTTTCCAAAGCTAATTATCTGTAAACACGATGTGTATCTTTGTGGATAGAAGAACAGAAACTATAACAAAACAAAACAAGAAAACAGTGGTGCCATCTGTTCATTAATGTCATGTTGTGGTTAACACCTGGGAGTTGACCAGCTAGGCATACCTTGTCTTTTAGGCAAATCGTAGTACAGTTAAAAAAGTCATACAGCTGTATGACAATGAACTGAGAAAAGGTCAGCCCTGCAAATGCAGTGCTCATATAGCAGAGGTATTTTGATTACTTCCATTCTTATTTTGCCTACAGCTGATATCTGTTCATGAACAACTCAGTAAGTTGACTGGTGAAACTGTCATTGGAACAAATAAGACAAAAAAAAAGGCAGACAAAAAACCTCCCACCAAAAAAGAAGCCAAGCAAGCAGCCTCATCGCAGGCAAAAACTCAGGTAAAACAGAAGTCATCAGGGAAAACACAAGCAGCGCAAATTCAACCAAAAGCTGATAAGGCTGCAAAGAAACAGTCAGCATCCAAACGATCTGCAAATAGCAAGTAAGTGTAGTGTTTTCCTTTGATCTGTTTCATGTGGAATCATTTCGGCCTTTGATACGTGTCTTAATTAATTATGGATACTTCTGACTGTAATTGGGTTTTTCCAACAGACACCTAGAGAACTGTCAAAAACTTGTCCTGAATTCTGAATGCTGCTAACCTGCGATCAGGCCCATTTTTAGCTTCGCCCATATGTTCTCTTATGTCGCCGCTCGCTAAAATTGGGCCTGACCAAAAGTCTCTCAAGAATTCCAGACGGTCGGCCAAATTTTGGCCGACCAAACTCGTGATCTGATTGGCTGTTGAAACGCCGGAAGTGAAAATACCATCGTGGATGCGCAGAGCTCTCGCGAAGTCCTCGAGACTAATCCGCCATAAGTGTATGAAAAAATTTGCTCCCTTTTGTTCTTACAATGCCGTGGACGATGCAACTTGATTTTATTTGTATAAGTGGAGATATGCCATCTGAAACATCTCATAACTTGTCCAGAATCGGGTTTGAATCTTTGGAACGAGTGAAATTAGCGATTTCGTTGTCGAGCTCTGTGACCATGGGGTTGAAAGTACTTTGGCACAAACTTCCCTGATGTTTTGAAAGCTAAATAGCTGGTTCTTTCAAATGGCAACGAAAGCCGATGCATATTGGTTTCCTCGATGAGACAAGGGACATATATATATCAACAGGAGGAGATGCTGATAAAATCGCAAGTTACACGAATGCATGTTTTGAATATCTGTGTACAGCTTTATTTATTTACTTTACATGACACGGTTTGTTTGCACACTTCATAATATTTCCAGTTGATTTAACTTATAACTCGCACTCCAGAAACTAAAATGGCATGTTTCCAGAGAGATCAATTGTACAACAATAAAAGAAACTTTGCGAGTCCATCTTACTGTTCGTACTCCATCAAAAAATTAACAGCCAAACTTATCATGCGCGCAATTCTAGAAATACACTGCAACTGAAGATATCACCCGAAAAAATCACCAAAGAAACCTTCATGGGCAAACACGTTAAAGGACTAATGTATTTCTCTTTTGTTTTCTTTGAAAATCTATTGCCAAACCGTCCAACGACAAAATGCGAGGTTATCTCAATTACAAATTAAGATGTCAAGCTTAAAAGATTGCATATTCAGTGAAGTTCGGAGGGAGAATTACACCGGCCTTTGCCGCAATATAGTCGTCGAAAACATTCCCCATGCTTTAAATGTGTTTTTTCCAAATTAAAGCCAACGGTAACTTTCAAATTCGTTTATAATATTCCTCCCACGGTAATTAACTCTGGTCAAAACAAAATAGCGTGAATGTGCCGTCCACGCATGTATTGGTGTAATGGAAGTAAATTTGATTGGCCGATGAACGACATGTCAATCAATCAAAAAAAGTGGGCGGGAGGAATTTTGAAGAGGAATTTGGTCAGGCTCTATTTTTCGTTTCGCCAACTCCTCATTACATACCACACGAAACTAAAATAGAGCCTGATCGCAGGTTAGAATGCTGCAGTACTTCATATGAACCCTCTTCATGCATGAATGGTTTAAAAACTCAGCTTGATTTTGAAATAAAATTAATGCAAATTGAACAGAAAAGTTTAAATCCAGTTCCTATTCATTGATAGAGAATGTCATTAAGTTTTTTTTTTTTTTACAAGAATTGTAGCCAAAAAGAAGACAATGGAGGTGGATACTGATGATGAAGAGGAGGATACTGCCAGACCCATGACATATGATGAGAAGAGACAGCTGAGCCTTGATATCAACAAGCTTCCAGGTTTGTTTGCATTCTTCTTTTCAAAACTTTTGCAAGTTTGCTTTTGCTAACAGTCTGCTTCACTTACAGCAGTTACCAGTCACACACACCCCTCAAGGACTATTTTTAATTTTACAAAAATAAATTTGGAGGGCATCAACCAGTTTCCATGACAAATTTGATTGACGTCCACCCAAAATTTACATGTAGTTTAAAAAATAAGAGAAAAGACGGTGAGGGGTGCGTGACTGATAATCGCTGTAAAATACAGTATGGGTTTGAAAACACGAGGTGCAGCCAAGTGTTTTTAGACGGATAAAACACGTGCTGCAAATTTTTTAAAGAGCTTCAAAAAACTTTTCACAAAAGGTGTGTCCCCCGGGAATCCGAACAAAGGTTCGAATAAATCTCGGCTTTTTGAAGTTGTTTGCAAGATTCAAACAGTTTTACAAGTTTGTGTAACATAAACAACAGCAAAAACTTGCTTGTGGATGCTTTATTTAGCAAGCCCTACTGATGAATACGGCCTGTTAATTTACCAGTAGCCAATCACAGCATGCATACTATCTAAGAGATATAATTAAATGCTGTACCTTTTGCTTACATTTTGTATTATTGAATCATCCAAGCAAATGTTTTTGTTTTAAAACCAGGGGACAAGTTGGGAAGAGTGGTGAATATTATCCAGTCCAGGGAACCTGGATTAAGGGACTCTAACCCAGATGAAATTGAAATCGACTTTGAAACACTTAAACCATCAACTCTAAGGGAGCTTGAAAAATATGTTCAGCAGTGCTTGAGGAAAAAAGTCAAGCCTCAAACAAAGAAAGCCAAGAATGCAGAAGAAAGAGAAATGGAACAGGCAAAAAAGAAAGAGGAACTTGAACGAAGGCTTCAGGTATGTTTAATGGCTATCTACTTGATGTGACAGTGCATTGTATGTTAGAGTAATAATTATTGGTTTTTGTACTTGAGTAGCATAATGGTTCTTCACGAACTGTAATGGTTGTAAGCTAGACCTACTGGGGGTGGGACAAAACAGGGTTCGGCTGACTGCATCACTCCTTTTCCTCATCAAGGATGTGAGTGGCAAGCTTGGAGGCACAGGACAAAAGAAACAGAATAAAAAAGGTATGATGTTATATTTTGTGGACAGAAATAATTGTTTTAAACACTCTGCCAGAGTTTGTTTTCTTCATGTATAGCTCTCAAGTTCATCTTCCTGGTTCCCCCCACCTTCTTATCTTGTGATTAGCCATTATATATTACAATGTAATTTTGCTATGGTTGCATCTGACATAACCACGGCCATGCAGTAAACTGTCATTTGGGGATTTGGCTTTATTATCATGCAAAACTTACATTTTCCATTGTTTTGTACACCAACATGGCCGTCTCATTACGTGGATGCAAACCAAGAACTGTTTACCCGTGAAAAGGCAGTCATCATAAAAATCGGTCAAGTGATCACAAAATTTATTTCTGGGGAGGGGTGGGGCATTTCTTTAGAACGTAGGGATCAGTGGAATCCTAAGCTCTTTTTCTGAACTCTTTGGTAATTTTGATTGCTTAAAGGGAGTCTAGTCAGTTACTAAGCAGAAAACCACCTGCCTTTCAGAATCAACCATGTACAGTACTTCTGGAAATTTTAATCCCTAGGGTTCTTTTAGTTTCAACAATGTGGACTACTTATTTATCCTGACCAGACCTGACTAGTGGTCAAGTCTGTCATTAGTATCACCCAACTAGCGGACTAATGCAAATCCTGCATTTTGATTGGCTACGCTACCAGAGGACTATTAGTATTAGTCCTCGAGTAGCGAAAAGCATGACGCTTTCTTTCGCTTTATTCCCAAATAAATATTTCTTCAACTTGCATTTGCTAACTTTATTATTGCCTTTTCTGTCCGACTAGTTGGGTGATACTAAAACAATTAGACCCTTTGCCCTCTAGGGCCACGGGTCAATAGCCTTTGAGGCAAAATAGCATTTCTTTCTGTGGCCTAAATTTCTCAAGACACTATAATGCAAATCTTGAGACTGTTTAAAAGAATGAAGGAAATGTAGAATTATGACTTGAGATCTTGCATTGAAACTTGATAAAAGTATGTATGTCCATTAAGGACGGTGCCTACTATTGTTATTGCGCATACGTTCTGCGCATCTTGAGATACTCTGATTTCCTATCGGTGATGCTTACTAATACAGGGATACTTTTGTGCGGTTTAAAACTACCCGGAGAAAGTAGATCTTAGTAAGTACTCTTGGTATCCAAAATGAAAATTGGGGGTAACCATGCATTTTTCAGAGATATTAAGCTTCAATTTGAGAAAGAACGCCATACATTGCTTTGTATTTTAAAGCTTTTTGCAAATATTATTCATGAATTATCTTTGAAAAATGGGTGGTTACCCTCAATTTTCTTTTTGGATTTCAATAACACTTGTTAAGATCTACATTTCCTGCATAATCACACACCAGGGCAAAAATATTGTTAATTAGTAGGCACCGTCCTTAACGTTAGTTAGAAAGACACCTGTTGTTTGACACTGACTTGAGGTTTTACAAAGTGAAGGCCTGAACAGGCCTGATGACATTGGGTCAAGATGCAAAAATTAGTGGATGTAATCACTTGCCTGGCTGACCCAACATTATCAGGTTATCTAAGTACACATGTATCTTGTGTTACACACTTACACTGTAACACAGAATCTACTTGTATATTGTGCAGTGATTCAGATTCTTCGCTGTCTCAGACAATTCAACTTGTATGGGCATGGCAAGTAACCCCAAATTAAATGAAAATTTAAATTAATCAACATAAACATTCAACATTTAAAACATGCATTGTTATCATGGCTTTTAGAAAACAGAATGTTTGCAATGAGCAACTTTTTTAGGTGCCATGAAAATTGCAGGCTCAATTTTTGTTAGGTAAAGCCGATGTTGTGGACCACTGAATTTTTTTTTGCAATTATAGCTCTCTCATGATGTGATATGCTAAATTAACTCATCAAAACCTTGTGACATCATTTATTGGTCATTTCACTGCTTCAGGCTGAAATTTAAAGAGTTAAAGGGACACTGTCATGGAATAGCATGCACAGTATTAATTTTCTCGCACCCAGACAATTTAACAGACTAGTAATGTTTTTGCTTTTTCCGTTAAAGTCTAGAGTTGATACGGTTTCAGAAGAGCAGTAAAAGATGCATGTTAAATATGCATTTTACTGCTCTTGTTGATGTTTTGGAGTCCAATGAAAAATATCATGACTTTGTTCACTGTATATGACCAGAAACACTGTCCACCATACAAGCGCTCACACAGAGGGATTATTTTCTCAGTGATATACCAAACATATTATCAAAGTTAACACGCCATTTCAAAGCTGAAAGAGATTGCATTTATTTCCAAGAGACTACTTTGAAGTCAAAAGACGGGAAGAAAAGAAAATCAGCTGTGTTTTACTCACCGCTTGCAGTTTTATAATTAATTTTGTGCACAAATAAACACAACCAGTGCTGTTCTGCTCATCTAAATGCAGGTTTTTTTTTTCAAAATATTCAAATACATGTACACCTTTTTAGAGTAAATGTAGTAAACATTTATCAACAAAAAATGATGTGGTGGTCTCTGAAATTTAAGTGACTATCTAGAAATGAGCCACGAAGATGGTCTTCGATCCTTGTTACATGTTATAGTGAAACAGATTCTACTCCAATAACACCACTACACCACATGTTGAATTTCTCGTGAATTCATGCCTTAAAAGTTTCCCTTCATTGTAGATGCTGTATTGGTTTTTATGACTGCTCTGCTTTGCTCTTTTGAGGAGACTAAATCTCTATTTGTGCACTGAGTTTTAAAAATTCTGCATGTGACAGTGGCCTCCGTACTGTCTGGACCTTTCCAAACTTGAAAACATCACCTTGATGTGTTTTTTTTTTAATGTTATCTTTATTGAACACATAACAAAAGTTTACATTGTACATACCAAGATACATAATTATAAAAAGAAAAAGAAAACAAACACAACTTATAATCTGACATACAAGCCAAAACATCACCCTGATTTAAAAGCCTGGCTCATACGCAATCGTGAAAGTGTCCCTTAACATTCTTGAAACATGACAAAAAGAAAAGGCTATTGTTCCATTGTTCAGTGTATTTCTACACCTTTTCCAAGACAAAGGGCTTAGTGGGTTAGCTTGCTGGATTGGTGACTTGAATGTCAAAAAATGAATTCAGAACCAAGAGATGTAGAGATTCACTTAAATGTAATTGATTTTCACTCTGGTTTGCTCTACATTTCTCAAGTGCTTAGTCCTTTTTCATCCTGGTGGCATCTATTGTGACAGGTTAAAAGCATCCTCTTGAACCACATTACATAAACAATTACTAATGTACCTTTCTTTCCTCTCCTTGCATTTGCAGAATCGCAACGACCTGATCATTCTGTTGTCGATGTGGTAGGAAGCGAGCCTCGGCCATCAAGATTAAGTGAAAGCAGCAGTAGTAGTGGAAGTGGTTCAAGCAGTAGTTCTGATTCGAGTTCAAGCTCTGGCTCTTCTAGTTCAGCAAGCAGCTCTGACTCTGAATCAGGTAGTGAAGAATAGACTGACTTGAAGCAACAGCATCAGTGAAAAATCGAATCGCTAAATAAATGGCATGTAGATAGTCAAAAGGTCTGTTAACCTGTCTTGAACATGAACATGGAGACTGTGACATCAAGTTCAAATTATTATTAGTGTAGCTTTTTTTAAAATTGTAAATTATGTATAAATGAACAGACAAGGTGATTAGGTCCTATGTTTCCCATTCAAGTGTAATGTGAATGTTATATGTAGGTAGGATGTCCAGAAAGAAAGGATAAAAAAATGTTGGTCCTGCATGTAGTATTTGTTCCAACCCTAACATAATGAAATTATGGACTCTTGAAACAAGACATCTGTCAAAAGTCATGTAGTGTAAAAAGAATGCATAGTAGTTTTGTGTGTATGTAACATTCATCCAATCCAGCGAGAAACATAGTGTAGGAAAATAAATATTGTATTTTTACCCTACTGGATTTTGTTTGTCATTTGTGCAGCTGTGTATCACTGTCCTTTGATGAGTTTAAGTTCCCTTTTCAGTCAAAGGTGGATCTAATTTGGTTTCCTTGTTTGGCAGAGTCTGGTGGTTTGACCCACAAGACTTCTACTCACAGTACTAGCAAGGTACTTATGATTTCATTCACAACTTTGCAATGAACCTTTGCCGTTTTCTTTCTTCACCTGCGCTTTTATGTACGTCAGTTTATTCATTGGAGGCACCTTGCCTCTTCCTCCAAAGTTATCATTCCTCTGAAAGAGATTTGATTCAAAACTGATGCAAGTTGTTTTTTTTTTCTTTTTTTTTTTTTTTGGTTGGGGGGGCGCGCCCCCCCCCCCGGAGAGTAAATGCTAAATTGAGTTTTCCCAAAAGTCAATGCTGTTGTATCACACCTATCTTTGTTCATTTGCATCCATGTTTCACTCCACAGCTATGCTAGTTTGGAAGTGGCAGGATTTCTGCTAGTAACGGACCTGCTTTGCATGCAGACTGATTTTACCAGCACATTTCTTTCACAAACGTAAAACTTAGGACAAATTGTATTCACCAAGTTAACTTCCAATTGTGTGGAGCAATTGGATGACTTACTCATTTTGAAACAGGTGTCAGAGGGCTAAAAAACTACTCCAAATGCTCTACGGGACATTTCCAAATTTTAGTTCAGAGTTTTTCCTATGCTGACAAAAATCTCTGTTGCTTGTAAATACTTTTCTTTTTAAATCTGGCTTTGAGTTGTACTGACTGTTGATACTAACAAGTCAGATCTCATTCTGTTCCTCATGACATTACCAGACCAACTCTGCTGGGCATTCGTCCAAGGCGACACCAACGCCGTCCAAACCAGTAGCAAGTGATGTGACCCAGCCTGGTATGTCTTAATTCCCCACTTTTTCATGTTGTCTTGTTGAAAACTTACCATTTCTTTTGAACCTTTTGGTCTGAATTTTTATGGCATTTAAATTTCTGCAGACCATCTGAAAATCAGGTGTTTGCACTTGCCCCGTAGGTTTTGTTCAAAGAAATGGTTAGTTGAAAGTTGTAACCTAATATTATTTAAGTGAATCCAAGAGTCTACATTTTGATAGATTATTGAAAGAATACTTGTACCAGTTTAAAGCCCTGATAAGGAATATTTTTCCTCTTAGAAAAATAATGATGGATATTGACTGCCTTGACACAAGAGGAAGCAGTCAATAGGGCCTTGTACCAGAAATAATTTGTCAAACATACAAGAGTAGATAACTTTGTCTGACATTTGACCCTGGGTTGGGCTGGGTATAGCATCAAAATCTTTTTCATTTCTTGCATGAATGCTTCCCTTAATAAGTTCCATGGAAGAAACCAATGCCTTGAAGAATTTTTAAGTAGTTTGTGGAAGCTCTGTTCTCAGCATATTGTGTTCTACTCAGGACTGGTTTTCAAATGACTGGAAAATAAAGTTACCCGAAACACCATGTTGCAATTCTTGTTACTGTAAGCAGGGGTTTGTCTCGTAGCATAATTTTCTGAGAGTAGGGCAATTAAAAAAAAAAAACACTTTCACACATCGTGATAAAAACTTGGCATAGAGAGAAGACACTTGAAGAAGGGTTCCAACTGACAGTGCTCCCTGGCATAATTACAATGCATCGTATTTGTCAAATTTGATGATGGAGGGAACTGGAGTACTTCAGAAAAACCCTCAATCAGATTGAAAATTAATTAACCTGAAACTAGTTGATGGCTGCAATGCCAGCCTAATTCACCCAAAGTGCCCAGCACTGGTTCTTACCACAGGGTCAGTCATTCACGTATTAACCATGCCAAACATGACCTGACTTAGCGCACACACGGAAACTGTTGTTTTCCTTTAACATGTCATACTATTGTAAGGCATTAGTTCTCTCTCAAGAACACCAGGACCCAGTTGTTCAAATGATGAATAGTGCTATCCACCGGACAAATCGCTATCCAGTGGATACGTAATAGCGAAACCAATAATTATTACACTATTCGATGGAGTGATTTATCCAGTGGTTAGCGTTGTTCACCTTTTGAACAACTGGGACCAGTCAAGTGGCATGCATACCTCCTTAGCTCACAAGGCTCAGAAATTGAAGCGATACTAATAATCTAATATTGTAAGAGGCTAAAAATAGCTTGCTTACTTATGCAGAGGTTTCAATTTAACTTTTGAAGTAGATGCCTGGGCTGATCAATGAAAGCGGCAGTCACTCTTATCTTTTACAAGGGTTTAAGTGAAAATCAAGGCAGATTAGGCAGCGTTGAGAGGCAAATTTCTGACAAACAGATGGCGGTATACCAGCAACCTTTTTTTCAGCTTTACACATAAAACTAGGAAACCCTTTTATCACTCCTTGAATTTAACAGCTAGTTGTACAAGCCCAATATTATTGATTCAAGGTTTCCATTTAACCAACAGCCAAATTGAGTGTTTTTCTAATGACAGGCCAAAGTTGCCATGAAAAGCAACCGGTTTGTTTTACATGAAATGCTATGGGCAACCTCCTTCTTGGAATTTTGTGCCTCAATTAAAAGCTGGGATTGCCCCAAAAGTAATGCATCTAATGTGGAAAAACTAAGACAATGTTCTACTTGATATTTAGCCTCAAACATATGTCCTATTCCTGCTGACACTGAAATGTCATGGCTACTCTCGCAGTACTTCTGTTAAGCCTTTCAAAAATAGCTGATGGTTTGGTGACTAAATCTAACTTTCTTACCCTGTGAGGTGTTCTTTCTCAGTATGCACGTTTTGTCAAATGTGAAGTCTTTGAATACTACAAAACAATCTCCTTTTGAGGTTTTGGTTATTTGACAATGTTTTCTTCTTTGAGAGTAATGGTTTGGACTTGTTTGGGCATGTTTGTTGCTATAATAAAGACTGGGTTTTCTGATGCATAGAACCGTGTTGGGGAAACAAAAAAAGGCAGACTAGTTGTTTAATGGATCTCTTAGCTTGTACATTTTGTTTCCCCATTTCAGACCATGTGATGTTCCCAAGGGAATTTTCCTTTTCTTTTTTTGTAAGTTATCCATAAGACACTTGAAAGAAACTGTTCCCTAGAGTAACATCACATGGTCTGAATTAGGAAAACAAAATGTACAAGCGAAACAGGTCAATTAAGGTCAAAGCTACAAGAATACAACCAGCTATTTCAAACTTGTATTAACTGATTTTCCTTGAAAAGTCTGCTTTTTACTTTTTGTTTTCCATTGCTCAGCAGATAGTGAGCAAGCAAAACATATCTTTGGATTTCTAAAAGGCTGAGCCTGATCCCTGGTTGATAATATGTACATGTAGCAGATGATGGTCGTCAAACATATTCTGTTGATATTTAGTAATTATTGAAATTTCCAACAATTGACCTTTCACAAATTTCTTTCCTTGTTCTTAGCTGTGCCACCTTTGAAGCATCCTCCAGCAACAAAACAAGAAAAACCTGCTGTACCAAGTCCTGTTTCCACCACCACTGCACCTACACCAGGGAGTGGCGGTGCATCTGTTGGGGGTATTGCACCCACCAGGGCCACTAAAATAGCAGCGCCAAGCGGGCCTGCAGCCAAACCACCTGCAGTGCACAAACCGCCTGTGCCCACCAGCACATCTGCCACCCCAAAACAAGCTGTCTCATCAATAGCAAAAAGTACTCCAGCTGCAGCTAAACCACCCGCTGCTGCTCCTGCCATTACACCAGTCAGCACCACAGCTCCGGCATTGCCAAAAGATAAGACAACAGCTCCTAATGTGGAGAAACCTTCGACAGCACCTACAAAATCAGGTAATGGTCCAGTGGTTAGGGAATTGGATTTGCATGCATTTGAACCAGGTTCACATCCCCATCTGACTGGATTTGGCTTTCAACCCTCCAATGCTATGTAAATAATTATATTGTTGATGGCCTCATGCAATTGAGGGTTTTTATTTGTGTTCTGTTACGGTATTTTTTTTCTTTGAGATAAATAAAATGGATAGCTTGTTAGAAAAGTATTCAAAAAAAGTATTCATGCGCTTTTCCCTTGACTGAAGGAGAGAAAAGCTCTGGGGAACCCTGAAACAAAGTGTCTTCTCATTGGTTTTTGTGAAGAACAATCAAAAGCATCTCTAAGTGAGGAGTGAGGAGGTGCTGTAAGGTTCAAGTAGCCAATTTTTGGCTTAAAGAACCCTACGGCGCATGTTCTCCGGCATAGAGTTTCCCAGAGCCTTGGGTCGATCGGCGGCTCTGGTGACGAGCATGGGCAAATTTGTTATTTATTTGTCCAACTGTCTTCATTGTGTGATGACAAATACACACCTCTATTCAAGTGGTAGCTTGGTTAATTGTTCTGTTTCTCTTTGTCCTCAGGGAGCAGTGGTTTGACATTTAACATTGGTGAATTACCAGGTTCATTGGCAACAATTGGTATGTTGAGAAGTAACACTTCCAATTTAATTTCCTTGCTATGCTAAATTAAGTTTAGCTCATTATTGAAGAATTTCTTTTCATCAGTTGAAATAATTCTGCCTTTTTAGGGCAAAAGAGTGAAACTCCAGTATCTAAGAAGGTAGGTTATGAAAGAACTTACATAAGTTAGTACTGCAAGAATGTTTTCTTGCCTTCATTGCAGTGACCGTGTCTTAGTATTTTAATTGCCAATATGATAGGGGAAAATGTATGTGTTACTTTAAGTCGAACATTGAATGTTTTGAGTGCAATGTTTTGGTGTAACACTCCACCATTTCTCACCTTTGAAATGGAACATTATGTATCATCAGAGAGTTGTATCAAGGCAAAAATTGCCCTGTAGACTTGCTCTTTTAAAATTACATACAAAAGTTAATGACATCTGAAGTGAGGCTTAAAGGTATGGGCTGCAAGTATTTAGGAATTAACTTGAGAAAGAGTCCTTTTTTTATAGTGGAACTTAAAAAGTTCTGTTTTATCTTGATAAAAATAATATGTGGAACATTTATGCATCCAAGCCTTTCATTTGTTAAACAAATTGGTGACCGTGTTCTTTTTTTTTCAAACATACAGGATCCAGTACCTAAGCAATTTCGTCAAGTACCGTCGTGGTCTAATCTTGCATCTACGTCAAGTTCTTCTCACTCTCGACCTGTGTCATCTGCAAGCAGCTTTGAAAAATTTAAGCAACAGGCAAGGGACAAAGAAGAGAGGGTACGTGATCTTCTTTTTTATTGCAAAAATTATTCACTGACTGGAGTATTCTGGTGTGTAGCATTATCCATACTTTTCACGCATAAAGCCCAAGTAACACTTGAAGATTAGGGCCTTAGACCTTAGACACAGTAAAACCTATTACGTCTCACTCCCTAGGAGTCAATGAGTTAAATCAGTTACCAAACTTATTAAGTGGATATAGAGATTTTCAGTTCATGCAGCTTGTCATCCTTCAAACAACTGGGGTCAGGAAATAAATCACTCCCTTTTTACTTGAATTCAGGGATTGTTGGCCAATACCTGATTCCATCAGTTGGTCCACACTTTCCTTGTGCACGTCTTTTGGTCAAAGCTGATGGTTTCATTATAATGGAAATTTTCAATTCAGTGGTCCACCAATGGTAACACCAAATTCCTGAGAGAGCTGAATCACTAATAATATAAGCATATAAGCTAGATGAACAGGGGATCAGGGTGTTTACTTGGCTAAATAAGTATTCTTCAGAAGACTTTTGTGCTTTCAGACTCATCCCACCATCAAGTGTACATTTCAAGCTGCATTTGCAAACTAATTCTCTGAACTTCTGTGTCAAGTAGGGGCAGTGCATACCGGTACATATAATACTCGTGGATATTTTGCGAGTTGTGTTGTATTGTTCTGAGCCCCATAGGGGTGAGGAAAAATACGAGCAATGAGCTTAAATTTAAGCATGTTAATGCAGCTTATAACAAATGCAAACCACGAGTTTAAAACTCTGAAAGCCTGCAACTCCCATGTGGCTTATTAAATTACCGGTATTCATCTGCGTACACACGCATTGCATTTTTAAATTATTGAGTCTATGACCTCATTTTGTCCTCAATCCAGCTCTCTCAAGATTTTAAAGTTTGTAATGGCAGACGATTAAATAGGAAAATTCCAGTTAGTAAAATAAACAAGTGTTTTTTTAAACCAAGGCTTAAAACTTAGGTCACTTTATGTATAGTTAACAAAGAAATGCAAAGAAAAGTAGACTCGAAAAAACAGAAACAAGAAAAAATAATTGTCCCTTTAAAGCAGTTCTGAAAGGCCCAATCGGAAAACTTGCAATGATAGTAAGAAGCATGCTGAAGTAAGTCTTTTCAGCAAAATAATAATGCAAACACACCTATGAAAAAAAAAACATCAGAACTTTCTTAATGGGACATAGTTTCTTAGTGAGTGATTAACCCATTGACTCCTGGGGGTTCCCCATTGACAAGTAAAATACTCTGGCATTAGACAGAGTAAAAATACTAAGTATGGCTGGTTTAGAGGTGAAAGGGTTAATGTCCAGTTACTTTCATAAACTGCAAGCCCCATTATTTCCTGTCATAGCCTTGAATACTAAAGAAAGATTCCATAACTTTGTTTTGTTGTTTTGGGTGTATGTATCAGGAAAAAAACCTTAAAGCAGAGGAGGAGCAAAGACGTCAACAAAGAGAACGATTAGAATTAGAGAAAGTTCGACTTGCGGAGGAAAAGCAAAGGTCTGTCTTCTTCCAACCCTCTTGGTTTTTTGGAATGCATGTATAGATTTTGATTTTTTTTTTTTTTTTTTTTTTTACAGAGAAAAAGAGGAAGATGAGGCCTTGGAGCAAGCAAGGCAGCTCAAAGAACAAGAGCAAGCTAAGCAAATGCAAAAAATGAAAATAGAACGAATGAGAGAGGCAGAACGGAGACGGAGGGAAGCTGTAAGTGTTCCTTTGGGGCAAAGTCTGTTGAATAGTTTGTGTTAAGCCTTATCTTTGATTTGTAAACCTTCACTCGAGCTCTTCTTTAAAGTGCCCCTGTGACCAAAAAATCACCTCATATTTTTCTTTGGATCTCAAAACTATGTTAACAAAGTTAAAACACGTTTTAAGCCTTGATTTCAAAAAGACACCTCTTTATTTTAACTGTAATTTTCCTATTTACTAACATTATGTTCTTGAGAGAGCTGGATCGAGGAGAAAATGACGTCAAAGGCTCACCAGTTTAAGAATGCAATACGTGTATACGCCGCAGAATTAATATGCAGCACAGGGGTTTTGGGCTTTCAGACTTTTAAACTCATGCTTTGCATATATAATAAGCTGCGTTCTCACACTGAAATTTTAAGCTAGTGAGCCTCTGACGTCACTTTTCCCTGGATCCAACCCTCTGAGGTCCAATCGGTCAGTTTTGAACGTGAGTAATGGCGGACCATGAAATCTAAAACTTACACTCAAAGTAAACGTAGTAAAATTTTGCTAGTCAGGTGTTGAGCAAACACACTTTCAAAATCTGAAGGAAAAAAGGAAGTGGTTTTTTTGATCACAGGGGCACTTTAAAGGGAAGAAGTTACATGTTCATTTTTGACACTTGTGTCACAGCTGTTGGGGTTTCATGGTGTTTTGTTTTTTTTGTTTTCAGTTGGCTGGAACCATTGATATGAACCAACAAGGTGACATAATGGCAGAGTTTGAGGGAACAATGGGCTAGTCACAAGATTATGATTAAGCTGGACATCTATTAATAGAGTTGAATACAACAATCCGATGAAAGAGTAGTTTGAATCATCACATCAATGTGTCATGTACAGATTCAAGGTAATTGGAATCTGTACGGTAACAGCGTCTGGAATGTTGCCACGAAATGGATAATTTTTATCTTATTTATAGCTTTTATATGCTGTCAATTGCAATGATCCTGAAAAACGTCCAAATGCTCAAAGGGATAATAGCAGTTTTTTTTACTGCAAAAGAGACTATTATTTAGCACTTCAAGCTACAATATGTACTGTATTATTAATGCATCTCGTGTATAGTCCAAAATTTTGGAAATCATAATTATGTAGCCCAGCCACTGCCCTCTCTGGAAGCTCACCCCCCTCCCCCCCAAGGTTGTTGGTCAAATCATGTTTATTCATTGAAAACTGTGACATAGTTCCATCACAATAATTCAATTGGCATTGTGTTTCTGTGTCCTTCCGCAATTAAATAATCTAGCACAAGTCTTGAATGTTGTTAACTTAAGCATTAAATTTTGGTTGATAAAAAGCAGCCTTGAGTTATGTGTAATTACAGTTTGATGATGTTGTAATTCAGTTTCAATTCATATGCCATTGTTCTTCATTTGGCTTTAAATGACTTGTTCGTAGGATTGTATGATCTATTATTGTTGATTGGTTGGTGCGTTCGTCTTACAGAAATATGTACAAGGTGGGAGAGGTAAAGAACAATGTTACCAGTGATGTAATTTACTGCAGGGACCAGAGTGCTTCAGTTACTTATTATAGTTTTTCAATCTCTGAAGATTACAAACATCTAAATACGAAAGAATTTTGTCTTGCAAATGAAATGTCCTGAAACATATAGTACTCCTAGAGTACATTAGTTAAAAAATCCTAGGCCTCATTTTGAAAGCATTCTGGTCATGGCAGGCAAATGACACCATCATGCAATATTGCCTGTCAACTCATCATGGCCTTTGTGTAATAGTACAGCTTTGTGTAGTTGCTTGTTTGCTTTACAAATGATGCTATAATTATATTTAAAAAAATATATTAAAAACAAAATTAAAAAACAACAATGCCAATTATACTTTTTTTCATTAATTAAAAAATTGTCTGACTGGCACAGAAAGGTATTGTTGTAAAAACAAACAAATTTTGAAAAACAAGAAGAGAAGAGAAATTGCAGTTGAATTAAAAAAATCCAACTAGAGTACTTGAATTTTGCAGTTCAAGCTTGTACACTAAAAATGTACAGCAAAAAAAAATCTGGAAAATTTTAAGGAGAAAAAAAAAAAATAAACAAAAAACTTTCTATCTGTTTTGTCTATTATTTGACTATAATGATGTTAGCAGTTGTAATGTTTGTGTTCCAAACTAATTCTCTGTGAGAGTGGCTCTGTTGCAATGCAACGTTTTTATGTAACATCGTTTTTTTTTGGCTGTGTACAATTTCTGTGAAAGATAGGTGGTCTTCGCCTACTCTTCAGAAAGGGTTGTGAGACAGCCTGGTGGTTTATAGTCCTTATCCAAGAAGCCTTAAATGTTTAAAGTGCCTCTGTGACCAAAAAATCGATTCTTAGTTTTCTTTGGATTTCAAACTGTGTTAACCAAACACTAAGTGACCAAAGCTTTAAGCCTTGACTTCAAACAAGACACCTGTTTATTTTAACTGAATTTTTCCCATTTAATGGTCCGCCATTACTAACTTTAAGTTCTTGAGAGGGCTGGATTGAGAGACAATGACGTCAAAGGCACACTAGTTTAAGAATGCAGTGCATGTGTACACTGCAAAATTAATACGCAGCACAGGAGTTTTGGGATTTCAGACTTTTTAAACTTGCATTTTGCATAATTATATAATAAGCTGCATTCACAGGCTGAAACTTCTTAAGCTAGTAAGCCTTTGACGTAATTTTTGAACATGAGTCATGGATAAAAATCAAAGTTCAAAATTTTGCCAGTCAGGTGTTAAGCAAACACAGTTTCAAAATCTGAAGGGAAAAAAGGAAATGATTTTTTTAAATCACAGGAGCACTTTAAATAATGAATGACTGGATGAATGAGCATGTGATTAACCACTCCCCTTGGGGCTTTTCAGGGTCAATAGGCCACTTTGGAAAATACCAAAATACTCTTTGTTCCTCCCCCCAAATTTTGCATAAGCATTGTTTTTGTTTTCTCTTCAGACCATTGTAAGTCCCAAGAGAAACAAAAAATTGGGGGGACAAACTAAGAGTATCATGGTATTTTCTGAAGTGCGCCTATGTACAACACTTTGCCAGACTGCTTTTGTCCATACCTTTGTTACCTCCAAACTTGATCACTACAATTCTCTTCTATATAATGTCTAAAAATACATCATGCAGAATTCTTTCTGAATGAATTAAGTTAAAGATTTTGCTCCTCACCTTCAAGGCCCTACATCAGCAGTCTCCTACCTATATTCAAGACCTAAGATCTCACTGCTTACTGTCCAGAACGCTTAGATTATCTTCTACACTTTGTCTCAATCAACTACCAGTGGCTTTAACAGATTATTTGTTGAATTTATGAGTTAGAATTTGGTAAGATGTTTCAATAGGACTGAAGCCCAGGTTCCACTGATTAGAACTTTAATACAAGGAAGTGATGATAGCTATCCACCCTTCATTCCAACGAAAAGTATGCTGATTCTCTGTTTTGGCAAAAATAAGTGATTGAATTTTCCCTTCATACAATTCATTGATAAGAAAGAATGGAAAGAGAACTTGAAAATGTACAAGAATTTTAATAAAAGCCAACTATTTACAAAATTTACATTAACTTTATTTTCATGCAGCATAGATTTATTCAATATGCACAAGTCAGACTAAAGAAAATGAGAGCATCTTCTTAATTCTTGAATATGTTGTGTAGACAGAGTTAGCTTAGTAACTAGAATGAAATAATGGTTAATAACAGATATCCTTCAGTGCATATTAAATATAAATGTACCCAGTACAGTGTGTACATTACAACATTACATTTTTTTATATAGAAAGTTATGGATCTAAATCACCAATTTCCTGGATACCTTCGCTCTCTGTGACAAGGGCACGCTCAAGAATGACTTGGCCTTCCTACAAGCACAATTAGGTGCAGATGTCATAATTTATAACAATAACATTACTATTTAACTGTTCCAGAAATGCTAAATTTCTTTAAAATTTAGGTTATGAATTCATAAAAAAGAGGGACAAAATAATATATAGAAGTTTGACTCCAAACAACAAAAAGATAGAGTTGAGTAGACACCTCAACAGGAGAAAAAATTTCTGATTAAATGAAGGGGAAAAAGAAGTCTGCTTTGAGCCTAGAAGGCCCATCAGGCCAGCGCTTATCTCCGTTTTCTGTAGCATGAAGCGACTAAGGAGTATTTCCACTCCCCCTGGATGGGATGCCAGTCCATCGCAGGGTTACCCCCAGCATTAGATTCGCCAGTACCCCTGGATGGAGAGAGGCATTGGGAGAGTAAAGTGTCTTGCCCAAGAACACAACACAATGTCCCCGCCAGGACACGAACCTGGACCACTCTAGGCCATTTTCACACCATTTTGTAGTCTAATGCAATATCTTTTATTTCCTCAAATAAATCTACACATGACCCTTCGATGGTTTGGCCATTTTGAGTGGAGCAAATCATGGACTGGAAGGGTCCGGTCCCTGCATGCGGACGGGTCCGCAACCCTGGAAAGGCTGCGAAAAAGCTGGTGGGAGGTCCTGAGAGAGGACCTCCGGTTATCTGGACTAACCCCAGAGGACACAAACAACTGTGTTTTATGGAGAAGGGAAACAGCCATGCAACGTCAGACCCGCGGTTCAGTGGATAGCTGACGTCATAAAGGATAGTGGGTGTGTGTGTATGATGACTCAAGCAGCTGTTACAAAATACATTTTGTGTTCTCGACCCCCTTGGCTGCTTAATAGCGTACCAGAGGATAATATTAAACTGCATGTTTCTGATGCAGATTAGGAACAAATCTATTGCTTTAACAATATTGGTGTTAGAAGCCATGTGTTCCTGAATCTACTGATTCCTTCCTTGACCAGAAAGGAGAGAATAAAAAGAATAGTGAGCTCAAATGATGGCGAATTGAAACGTTTTCAACAACTCTAAACTAATAAATCACAAGAAGTTGTGATTCATTCAAATTGCGTAAGTTTTTTTTTTGTGGGTATGTGCCTAAAATGAGGCAAAGATTCAAGTTACAGTTAAATAAAAAAATAGAATGGGGCTCTTAAATTAATCTTACCTTGTATTGTTGACTCTCTTCTGTAGCATATTCCTGTCATGATACAATGACATAACAATCGTTCCAATTAAGTAAAGCGGTATACAAGACATCAGATAGCCATTGTTCAAGGCAATACAGCAGCTAGATGTGGCTATAATCATCTTGTAGACAACAAAGCCTACATGTGTATATTGTTTTGTTGGAAACACCCACAAATACTATTAAATGGTAGACTGCTTTAGGGTCTTGTGATCATCACTACCTTCATAATGTTGGTAAGTTGTATTTCTGCCTGAGTCGCTTACCATAATATTAATTTGAAGAATAGAGTATGATGGCTTCTATACCATAACCTTCCACAGGAGACAGATCTAAAAGTCGATTTTTGTTGTAAAAAAACCCCTCTGCTTCTATAACAAAAATAATATTGCTTACACAGTTCAATTCGTGTCACTCAATCTAGTACACAGTCTTTATTTCAGATATCTGATAAAAACAGTGTATTTGCAAGTCTGTTTGGGTTGGTTCACCACTGTTAATCCCATAGAGATCCAGAGCATGCCATTGTAACTAATAGTATACAGTCAGTATAAAATGCAGACTGCGTATAAAACGCAGACTGAGGCCTAGATTGTTGATATATTTTCAAGTGACCTTAGGGACACGCAATGTTTTCTCTGCCACAAAAATTTCCTACTACCTGTAGCCTACTAGGTCTATTTCAAGTCAACAGTTGCTTTGCTCACACGTGCTCCAACCTTTCGCCATAGTTCAGCATGGCAGGATTTCTGCTAATACATCCAAGGTAAGACTGCAAGATGAGGCCTAAACTGTCGCATTGCTTTAAATTGTTTAGAAAATATGCGCCGTCTGCAGTCTGCATTTTATACTGACCGATTGTAAATACCTGTGCATACCTCTTGCTTATAATATTAAATTATTGTTGTTACGGTATCTACCATCAAGTTCAATTTTCTAATACTTACGTACATCCAACCTAACTTGGTATCACAATTCTTGCAAAAAACATCTCTGACCATGTGTCTTCCAGTTAGCTGCAATTTTTTTTACATATTGAGGAAAATGAAAGGTTAGAATGATGATGTACATCAGTGTCACATGACAATAACATGCCAAAAAACAAACCTCTCGGACACAAAGGAGGCTGAATGTCTACATGTATATAGTGGAGAGATTAGCCAAGGTGAGCAGCGTTAAAGCAGAGGTGAAAGGGCATATTCACCTTCAACCATTAAGTCCTGATTTTAGCATCATGTGGGTTAAGCATTTTGGTTCCCAAGTCGGCTCTAACATGTTTTTTCTGAAGCTTTAATTAAGGGAGGTGGTTCTTAACTACAGAAAGACAATGGTTGCTAAGGAAGCTTTTTAGTCAAGAGTCCTACAAAAAAGGTTGCATGGATGGTTCTTTGAAGTAGCTTTTTAAATAGAAATCTAATCAGTCAGAAATTGCATGAGCAGCAAGTCCCAGTCCTCTTCCATGCGAGTCAGTGAAAAACATGTAAAAACTCTCAAGAAAAGGCAGTTTTTTGACCGGATTGGAACTTCCTAGGTATCATTTTTCGTAAACTGTAGCATGAAATTTCTATTTGGACAAAAAATAAAACTGGTCTTTTGAAAAGCCTTATGGCATAATTGTTTTGAGAAGTATACATATTTTAAATCCATGCCACAAATTTTGTGTCATACTGTTGCGTTAAAAATTTGTAAAAAACATAGTTAACTCGATGAGGTTTTAGGCATTTCTGTTTGGTCATGTGATTTACCAAATAAAAAATTATGATCGTGAGTCAAACCAGACAAACAAAATGTTAAATAGAACACACTTGGCAAAAAAGGATAACTGTATAGTTAAAGGGACTCGAGAAATGACTTTTTGACGGGGTCCATAGCAACGGTTTAGAAGTTAAGAGCCACAGTGCCTTTGCACTGTAACAAAGTTATGTTTGATTATTATTATTATTATTATTATTATTATTATTATTATTATTATTATTACCACTATCCACTATGACTTACCATCTCTCTGTCTTGAACCTCACTGTATGATAAGTTAACCCTAAAATAACAAAGTACTTTTTACTTATTTTATGTATTCCTGCAGTTACTGGTTGTTACAAAAAATATACATATATATCAAAAGGTGCCATAGCAACCACAAATTCTTATAATACTGCAATTTTTCAAATTTATTGGTCATCTATTTAAATCGCTTGATGAGTGTGGTCAATTTTTGACAACACAAAACAGAGCAGCAGCAATAAAATGATGCATTGTAATTACTCCTGAAGCCCTGAAGTAATTTAATTACATACATTATGTGTATGTATGTGTTTGTATCAATAGTGTATAAAATACTTACACTTTCTTAAACAGAAATGCTCTCCCAGTTGCTCCATTAAATCTCTAAACAATGCAAGGATATAATTGAGATGTTCTAGTACTATACAAAGCAGTGTAAAATTTACAATTGATTTTTATAAAATAATAGGATAGTACATGCACTCTCATTGGTCAATAGCTGTGTTGAGATGAGAGTACGGAAACACGCCTGTGAGATCACATGAATTTTGATTGGTTATGTAGTGAGACGCATGTTTTGATTGGCTGGTAGGAAATATGAGCTTGCATTAAGAAAATCTGTTTCAATCAAGAAGTAAAAAACTAGCATTATCATTCATTTGCCAAATTATCTTTGAGGAATATTTTATAAAAGCAATAGAGGACTTTTTTCCATGTTTCCATGGTCTCATTTAAGCACTCGGGGGAAGTTGGGAGAACTCTCGACAGTTATGCAAACCCTCGACTGCGTCTCGGCTGGTTTGCGTAACTGTCTCAAATTCTCCCAACTCCCCCTCGTGTTTAGATGAGGCTGTGGAAACACGGAAAACGTCCTCTATTGCGTAAATGGTATAGTGAAGATATCGTTGAGGTCACCCATTGTCATTAATGTGCCAACCAGAGCCCCATTGGCTGTCAAAACAAAAGGTCTTTCGTTCCTGTGGTTCAACCTGCTCAAACAAATAAATAACAAACAAACAGATATCTTCCCTATTTTTCTTAATAGAACAGCTGCATATTCGCTAGTCTGTTTAGCAGTCAACAATGATATGCAAATCGCCGCCAAAATACTGGATACATCAAGAAATAAGCTAAGTATGTAACCTTTAAATGCAGTTGTTTTCCACAGCACGTTCTCGTTAAGTTTAAATTCAACAAATACATTTTAATTACGCCTTATTTGCTATGAAAGATATCAAGGATCGTAGTAAAAAAATTGACGAGAAAACAAAAATTATATTTCTGATGGACTCTAATTGACATAACACAACGGAAGATCACATCACATCAAGACAACTTCAGTGTTTATTCTCTCAAAACTTCTGTTACCTAAAAAAACAAAAAGGCTTCGCGTTTGTAAACCCAGAAGTCTCATTTATCCAATACAGACTAGACAACTCACACTAGATACATACCATTGAGCTCAACAAAGAGCGATTCGTCAACGCAGTGTCGCATTGAGCACAGGAATAAAGCCTTGTTCCTCCAGGATGATCAAGAAAGATTCGACCCATACTTTCAGACGCTTTTTCGAATTGAGGATATTCAAACAGCATTGAAGAGAACATTTGCGCCAATTCCACAATTTTTCGCAGCGCTCATCTTTGTTTTGATATCTTACGTCACGTGACAAGTAGGCATTGACATATGATTGGCTAACGATGTGTAATGATATCATTAAACACTTTGGTATTTTGTTTCCCGCGAAACAATATTTCCCCGAGGCGCAGCCGAGGGAAACATTGAATTCGAAGGGAAAAAAAAAAGAACTGTTTCCCGAGGGAACAGTCCTTAAGTGATTTGTTATATAAAAAGAAAAGAAAAACATAAAAAGAAAACCGTGCAACAGCAACTGCGGTCTTCGGTCAACATTACCTAGTCTCGTACCCAGATCTCACTCTGTCACTGGAAATGTGAGATCTGGCTAAGTTCGACAATACACCCTTTTTCATTGGC